>NC_048311.1:35631154-35818484 GCF_013100865.1 Trachemys scripta elegans
TCTTCTTGGGGTGCCCAGCCGCCCCCCGCCGCCCCCGCCCGCCCCACGTCACCCCGCCCCCCCCCGCGTCCCGATATTTGTATTTGGTGATCTGGTCACCCTAACCAGAACACTCCGATACTTGCACATTCCACACAGATAACAAGACAGGGACAAAAGGATAATATGATGGATAGAGTTGTTTTGTTCAAACCAACATGTACAAGGTGAGAGGCGGCACCATACTACGTAGGGGGGTTGCACCTCAATACGTCGGGAGTGATGTGTAACTTGTTTGTATCTGTGTATAAGAATGCACCCCTGAGTGGACGTCTTTGTCTGGCCTAGGGGGCAGTGGAAAGTCCCGCCACTGACTGACCCAGTCCATTGCCAGGGAGCACCTATGTACTAGCTAGCAGCACCTTAGCAGCACCTTGGATATCTAATCTGGGGAGCTGGAGAGTCTGTGCTCATTGGGGGTTCTCTCGGGGTCTGCTGTGTCAGCTATCTGCGCAAAGCCGGGGCAGCACACAGAGGGAACACACGCACGCAGCCAACTGATATCAACATTGAACAGAGCAGAGCACCACACCGGTACCGTCTGACAACAAATAGTAAATATGCCAGACGACCAGCTTGGCTAAACAGTGAAATAAATCCTTGCTGATCTTAAACACAAAAAAGAAGCTTACAAGAAGTGGAAGCTTGGACAAATGACCAAGGAGAAGTATAAAAAGTATGCAAAGTGCTCCACTTAGGAAGGAAAAATCAATTTCACACATACAGAATGGGAAAAGACTATCTAGGAAGGAGTACGGCAGAAAGGGATCTAGGGGTTATAGTGGACCACAAGCTAAATATGAGTCAACAGTGTGATGCTGTTGCAAAAAAAGCAAACATGATTCTGGGATGCATGAACAGGTGTGTTGTGAGCAAGACACGAGAAGTCATTCTTCCGCTCTACTCTGCTCTGGTTAGGCCTCAGCTGGAGTATTGTGTCCAGTTCTGGGCGCCGCATTTTAAAAAAGATGTGGAGAAATTGGAAAGGGTCCAAAGAAGAGCAACAAGAATGATTAAAGGTCTTGAGAACATGACCTATGAAGGAAGGCTGAAAGAATTGGGTTTGTTTAGTTTGGAAAAGAGAAGACTGAGAGGGGACATGATAGCAGTTTTCAGGTATCTAAAAGGGTGTCATAAGGAGGAGGGAGAGAACTTGTTCACCTTAGCCTCTAAGGATAGAACCAGAAACAATGGGTTTAAACTGCAGCAAGGGAGGTCTAGATTGGACATTAGGAAAAAGTTCCTAACTGTCAGGGTGGTTAAACACTGGAACAAATTGCCTAGGGAGGTTGTGGAATCTCCGTCTCTGGAGATATTTAAGAGTAGGTTAGATAAATGTCTATTAGGGATGGTCTAGGCAATATTTGGTCCTGCCATGCGGGCAGGGGACTGGACTCGATGACCTCTCGAGGTCCCTTCCAGTCCTATAATCTATGAATCTATGAATCTATGAATAAAAATGTTGCTCAGGCATGCAGGAGTGAAATCAGGAAGGTCAAATCACACTTGGAGTTGCAGCTAGCAAGGGATGTTAAGAGTAACAGCAAGGGTTGCAGCTAGCAAGGGATGTTAAGAGTAACAGCAAGGGTTGTTAGCAACAAGAAGAAGGTCAAGGAAAGTGTGGGCCCCTTACTGAATGAGGGAGGCAACCTAGTGACAGAGGATGTGGAAAAAGCTAACATACTCAATGCTTTTTTTGCCTCTGTCTTCATGAACAAGGTCAGCTCCCAGACTATTGCACTGGGCAGCACAGTATGAGGAGAAGGTGACCACCCCTCTGTGGAGAAAGAAGTGGTTCAGGACTATTTAGAAAAGCTGGACGAGCACAAGTCCATGGGGCCGGATGCACTACATCCGAGGGTGCTAAAGATGTTGGCGGATGTGATTGCAGAGGGTTGATTAGCTTGTGCTGTCACTAATTATTGCTACACCCTTTCACCCTAAAATAGCAGCAGAGCCTCCTTGAAAGACAAAATCTCCTTCTGGCTCTCCCCTCTGAATCCCAAAGCTGTGTTTAAAATAATGACCAGAGATTGATCACTGGCTGGATTTTCTTCTGCAGCAAAGGCAGACTTTGAAATGCACAAACTAGAAATGCTCCCAGCTGAAATGCTGGTTAAACAGCCGCTGCCCAGCAACTAGCGCAAGCCAAAACTTGACATTAATGCTCGTATAGGCCATTGGCTGCTTTGGCACATATACCTCTTCCTCTGTCTTTCAGTCTCACTCAACTAGTTGCCTGCCTGGATACAGTGGCAGAAATATTATTATAAAGAAAACAAACCCAAGTGCCTTTATATTTTAAAGTAATTAGCCACTGGAAATATGTACCCAGGGTTCTGGTGGATTCTCCCTCACTGCCCATTGTTAAATCAAGATGGGATGTTTTTCTAAAAGCTCTGAGGTAGGTCTCTAGGCTGGTCTAGAAGAGGGCAGACGAGATTATATCTCTGTGATCCCTTGTGGCCTTGGAATCTTATTGATTTCTCCGTTTCCTGGGGTGTCAGATATATGGAGTGGGTCTGATCTCCTTGGGGGAAAGCAAGAATTACACTGATGCCCAGCGTGCAGGCAGAGCTGGGGCTGTGAACTAAAAGCGATCACGTGGATTCACATTGCAGCTTTGGCTTCCCAGGCAGCTGTGGAATCCAAAATGCGCTGAGCTACAGGTCCCTTTCAACACTAAGGGGAGAGGGGTGGGGGGGACCCGGGGGAACCCAGCGTCTCCACATACAGCTGTTGATCAGAATGACCACATATGCCAATCAAGTTTCACATCTATAGCGAAGGGGTGATCACAGTGGTGCAGGGGGATACCGAAAAGGGATTTCTGGGAGTCCACGGGTTGTGAAATCAGCTGCACACTAACGCTGATGGTATCTGCAGAAGAGAGTGGGGGGCGGAGAAGAGCGGGCCGGGGCCCCTTTGGAGCCTGGGCCCAGCCCCATGGTGCCATGGTAAACCCAGTACTGACTGCGGGGCCTGGAGGCTGGATTGTTCTATGTATCCTGGCCTCAGAGCAGGTACCGCTCAGGCAAGGGCAGCACAAGCTTCACCCGCTGCGGCCCAGTTTGTTTCCAGCATGACCTGGGGAGAGACGACATCGAGGGGAAGTGGAGCAGGCAGATGGGCCAGCAAGCTGCATTGACTCCGCTAAGCTTTGTGGTGTGGACACCTGCCCAGTCAGAAATGGATGGAGACCCTAACCCAGGGGTTCTCAAACTAGAGGCAAAGGCCCCTCAGCCTCCACTTCAAACCCCGCTTTGCATCCAGCATTTATAATGGTGCTAAATATATTTAAAAGTGTTTTTAATTTATAAGGGGGGCGGTCGCACTCAGAGGCTTGTTATGTGAAAAGGGTCACCAGTACAAGATTTTGAGAACCACTGCACTAACCCCAAATCACCTCACGCAGGGCGCCAAATGGACACAAGCTGGACATATTTGAACACTGCTGATCTGGAAGCGTTCATGTTCCCTGGGACACAAGAGATTTAAAGGATCTATTCTGGTCTATTAACCGGCCCTCATGCGTCATCTCACCGTCTCGAATAAAGAGTATCAATCCCAGGAGTAACATCTGAAGAGGGGAGATTTGGATCTGAGGGGTGACACTGCCCCTCACAGTTGGCCGTGATGCCCTGAGGTGATGGGGGCCTCGCATGGGGCTCAAGCCCCTCCCCCACACAGCGACGGAGCCACATACCTGCTCAAGGTGCTTCTGACGTCCTAAAGAGGGGGAGGGGACAGAGAACAAAGAGTTCAGTTACGAGTGATAACCATGAGAAGGAAGTCGGCTGGTGGAGAAGAGGCTGGAGTGGGCCACACTATGATCCTGGTTCAGGGGTGTTGGTGGTGTCATGGGGAGAATGGCAGCTGGCCTGGGATGATTTCCAAAACAGAGTCCCCCTTTCTCTCTGTGAAACGGGGATAACATTATTTAAATATTTCCCTGCCTCAGGAGAGATGGATGAATTCATGTGTGTTATTAACGGGCTCCGCTCCCGCAGGGATGTGGGCCAGAAATGGACCCAGAACACTATAAAAAAGACAATTAAAATCTAAACCCTACAAAAGGGCCCCTCTCCCAGATTCCTTCACTCCTAACACAAGAACGGCCATACTGGGTCAGACTGACGGCCCATCGAGCCCAGTGTCCTGTTTTCTGACAGATGCTTCAGAGGGAATGAACAGAACAGAGCAATGTCAAGTGATCCATCCCCAGTCCCAGCTTCTGGGAGTTAGAGCTTTAGGGCCACCCAGACCATGGGGTTGTGTCCCTGACCATCTTGGCTAACAGCCATTTATGGACCTATCCTCCATGAACTTCTCTAATTCTTTTTATAATCCAGTTATACTTTTGGCGTACACACCATCCCATGACAATGAGCTCCACAGGTTGACTGTGAGGCCTATGAAGAAGCACATCTTTATGTTTGTTTTGAACCTGCTGCCTTTTCATTTCATTTGGTGACCCCCAGTTCTTGTGTAATGTGAAGGGGTAAAAAACACTTCCCTGTTCACTTTCTCTGCACCAGTCATGATTTTATAGACCTCCATCATATCCCCTCTTAGTCACCTCTTTTCTAAGCTCAACACTCCCCAGTCTTTTTAATCTCTGCTCAGATGGAAGCTGTTCCATACCCCTAATCAAATTACTAATAAAAGAAAAGAGAATAATAAAACAGAAGCAAGTGGAAGTGATCATAAACTAGAGAATTCACATTTTAACAGTCGTTCATAACAATAAAATGAGGTACCATTAAAGAGAGAGCGAGAGAGAGGATTCCTATGTAAAAACTAGAAACAGTGAGTTCCACTGTAGTGTTAGGATCCTGCACTCCAAGCCACATGGGTCTCCCCATTCATCCATTTCCCAAATATCTCCAAGGCTCTGAGGGCTCACCTGCAGGAATTCACTCGCTGGCTGCTGGCACTTCCCCTCCATCTCGCTGATCAGCTCGCTGAGACGGGAAATCTCCGCGGAGAGTTTGGTGATATTTTCATCCTGCAGCTTCACAATCTCCTTCTCCAGCTCTCCCAGTCGGGCCAGCAGGAGTTGCTCTTCCTCCTCCAGAAACTGGTGCAGCTTCTTAAATTGAGCCACAATTTTCTCTCTCTCAGCTTCTGTCTTTCCCTGTAAAGATGAGGCACAAAGAGGGAAAGGGCACGTCAAGGACACACTGACAGGCAGAGGAGATTTCACACAGCCCTCTGAGCAGGAGGGGGAATTTCTAAATATTCAACACCTCAAAAGCAGACAGAAACTTTCCTCATTTGACCAGAGAGATTTTCCTAGAAAGTCCCACCTTATCCTAAATTTCCTTCCCATCTGACATGGTTTGTTTCTGTTTGTGATCAGTGAACTGTGACAATCTCAATCCTTCCAGCAGTAGAAAGGGCAGGATTCAGAGGTACATGAGCAGAGACTTCCTGAGAGAGACTGAAGGGGGTAAAGAAAACACACAAGAAGAAAACAAACCAAAACTCCCAAGTTTCACTGAGGAAGTTCCTGATATTCACATGCCCCGGAGGGACGCCCAGCCACACCTCTGGAGAGACATGAGAATTCAGTGCCTAAAAGCTAACTGTGTTAGTGCATAGATCAGGATCTCTAGTGCAGCCCCAGGCTATAAACTTGTACCATGAAATCAAGAATGAAGCGAAGACAAACACAGCTCTGAAAACAAGGGACTGCAGAGTAAAGGTCGCGCCTGCCACCCAACCTTAATTCTGCCCCCTTTCCACAGCTGCCTGCTACAGCTCCGCACACTGGCTTGAGGTGCACCTGTCTCCTGGAGCATGCTCATATCACTTTCCCATGTGCGTATCCATGATGTATGCATATTTACAGAGACTGAAAGACTTATAACTTCTAGGGTGCTGCTTCCAAGGTGTGGCCCTGGGTGCCAGACACTAGCCAAGGTGAAATTCAATCAGACCCAGCTCAGTTGGGGCTGATCGGTGCTATGATCTGAGCCATAGGCGGGCCCAGAAAAGTTATAAGAATGGGAGACAAATTGAATGTCAGGTTCTTTTCGTCTGAGCCCTTCACCTGTGCAGCCCCTTGGCCACATGACTCCTGATTCAGTCCAATTACCCTGTCTCATGCCTGGATGGGGCACAGTGATTTTCAAAGACAACGTCAGGAAGCAGGTGAGTTTTAGAGCCCTGTGAAACCATCAGCGCTTAGCATGAGAGCTTGGCTGTCACTCAGCTATTGACTCTCTAGTGCTCATCAATAATAGAGAGAGACACAAGGGGTGAGGTGATATCTTCGATTCTCTTTCCGACGGAAGTCGTTCCAAAGATGCTTTCAAGCCACCCAGAGCTCTCCAGCCCAGATTTGAAGAAGAGCTCTGGGCAGTGTGCAAGCTTGTCTCTCTCACCAACAGAAATTGTTGTAATCAAAGATCTCACCTCACCCCCTTGTCTCTCCAATATCCCGGGACCAACAGGGCTACAACGGCACTGCATAGAGTGAAAGAGACAGCATGGGCAGAGACAGACAAAGATGAAGCCTGAAGCCGAGCCGAGCAGACCTCTCTGATAGCTGGGGATGGAGCATTAACACAGCCTTGGCACTGCCAGAGCTGAAGGGAGGAGGCAGGGCCATGACCCCACATCCCGTCCATTCTGAGCAGAGGGGAGCACAGGCTACACCTGCCGGTGGATTCGATCAGCGTCTGCCCTGCTCTAGGGCTGCCCAGAGCTCCTGAGGAATCTGTCCTAGCCCCAGAGCCAGGCAAGGAGTCGCAGTCCCACTCCAGCTCACAGAGGGGAACAGAGACAGACACGCACGAACCTAAACCCGCAGCACACGGCCCCAGAGAGACGCACAAACCTCCCTTACTGACATACATCCCCACAGCCCTCCTGGGTATCAACACTGGGAACCTACCAGGTACTCTGGGCTTCTCTTCTCTCCTGTCAGTTTCCATCCTTGGAGCTTTTCTCTCTCTTCCTTCAAAGCCTGCAGTCGGGTCTGCAATTGTTCCTGGGCAAAGACAAATATTTTTTCTTTTGGAGCTTGAGGAGCAATTATTCCTCCCCACTCCCCATAACATTGCTGCACAGATTTAGCTTTCCAGCTTGTTTAACCCAGCAGCAGGCCGGGAGAGCACCCACATGGCAACTCACAGGCCAGGCCACGGACATTGCAGGAACTGGGGGAAAGCAGCAGGTAACAGAGGAGAACTAATTCATTCTGACACCTGGGGGCTAGGAGCACAAACTGGGCCCTGGCTGCCAATGTACAAACCCTAGTGCCTCTCAGCGTGCTCAGTAAAGATCTCTTTCCTACAACTCTGCTCTCACATTGCTGATCCTAGTAAAACAGATGGTGTCACATTTGCTCCAAAAATTGTTCACCATCTGTCCACCAGTCAGGAGCTCTGACTACACCCCTGCCTCACCTCGCATCCACCAGCATCTTTTGGGGACCAAGAATCAAGTTATTTCTCTGTTGGTTTGAAATGAATGAAGCAGAGCGTGGGAGGATCAATTCCCAGAGTCTGATTGAATCTTTTCAAAGATCTCAGGATTTTAGAAGGGTGGGGGCTGGCAGTGCTGGTTCCGGTGTGTCCCGCTCAGCAGGAACGGGTGTTGGAACAGAAATATTAGCTGAGGAAAAGGGCATCACAAGAGAATGAATATTTTTCCCCACCCACCCATGGAAATTAGTCCTCAAGTCAGAGCAGAGATCCATGTGTAAGGTTCTAAATCTTTATCACAACACTGTAGTTAGCAAAAAAAAAAAACAAAACCCATCCTTTATGACAGCAGGACATGAGGAGTTCCGGTGACACTAGAAGGAAACCCAAACATTGGAAAGCCTGGGAACTACAGTTATGGCCGCAGGCTACATGATGTCTGCATGAGCAGCTGTACTCTGGGCCTGGAAATATATCTGAAAAACCCGGTAGGTACAAACACTGATGCTGGGAGGAGATTTCCTACCTTGTACTCCTGGGCAGCCTCCTCTATGGGAACCACTTTGTGAGATCTGTGAGCCTTAGATTTATCACACACCACGCAGATGGGGGTTTGATCCTCCTCACAGAACAGTTTCAGAGCCTCCTGGTGCCTCTCACACACTCTTTGTCCATCGCACTCTGTCACCGCCTGGAGCCTCAGTCCTTTCACTAACTCCACCACCTTCCCCAGCTGCCGGTTGGGCCGCAGGTTTCTCTGCTGGGCAGTTTCTCTGCACTGGGGGCAGGAGAAGTTTGGCTCCGTCTCCCCCCAGCACTGGCTGATGCAGGCCCGGCAGAAGTTGTGCCCACACTCAATAATCACTGGATCTTTGAAATACTCCAGGCAGATGGGACAAGAAAGTTCATCCTGGAGACTTTCTGCAGGGCTCTCTGCAGCCATGGCTCCTCGTGGGAAGGGTAACCAAAAGTTAGTTTCAATTTCCAACCATCTGGGACAGGAATTGGGTGTCTCCCTTCCTGGGTCTGTCTCATTGGCTGTGATAGAATCAGCTGTGTCTGTGAGTTCTCCCAGCCCCTGTGGGCTCTGATGAGAAAGGTGACCCTCTCTCTACTGGGAAGAGTGCTCATCTCAAAAATAAATAAATAAATAAAAGCTGAGTTAAAAAGTTGCTTACCATACCCCTTATTTTTATTACCACAGCACGTTTTTAAAATAGGGAGTCTACTTCAAACGGCAATTCATTCCCTCTCTGCCTCTGTGCACGCAGCCACCATATAAAAGGGGGCAAAGGAAGGGGATGGAGAGAGAGGGGGAGGATTGAAAACCCATAAAGCATGTAAACAGAAAAAAGAAGTGTGTATTAATGTACCCACCTGTCATAAACAGATAGTTAAGGGTTAATGCCTCTTTTACCTGTAAAGCGTTAAGAAGTTCACCTAGCTTAGCTGACACCTGACCAGAGGAACCAATGGGAGGACAAGATGGTTCAAAGGGAAGGAGGAAAGTTCCCTTTGTCTGTAGAGTTTCACTTTTGACCGGAGTGGGAAAGCTCCAGAATTCAGCCCCTTATTAAGTAGTGAGTATTAGTGAAGGAAATAAATAGGTTTAAGTTTATTTCTTTGTAATCTGTCTTGTGCAATTAGAGGAATAGTCAAATTGGGTATGTGGGTATTTTTTTTGTGTAACTAAGGGTTTGCCCAGGGGAACATCCTCTGTGTTTGGAATCTGTTGTCTGTGAGAGTAGCTGGTATGCTAATCTCTCCCAGAGGGTTTTCTTTTTCTTTTCTTTAATTAAAAGCCTTTTTCTTAAGACCTGATTGATTTTTCCTTGTTTTTTTTTATCCAAGGGGGTTGGATCTGGATCCACCAGGAGTTGGTGGGAGCAGGGCTGGCTCTGGCTTTTTTGCCGCCCCCCGCCCCAGCGGGGAGCGTAGGTGTGGGGGAGGGCGGCGAGCCCGGCCGCGGCCCCGCTCTCCCCGGCTGGCCGGAGCGCCGGGGGGAGGGCGGCGAGCCCGGCCGCGGCCCCGCTCTCCCCGGGTGAGTGCCGCCCCCCCCCCCCTCCAGGTGCCGCCTCAAGCACATGCTTGGAGGGCTGGTGCCTGGAGCCGGCCCTAGGTGGGAGAAAGGAGCAGGAATGGTTAATTTCTCCTTGTTTTAAGATCCAAGGGGTTTTGGATCAGTGTTCATCAGGGAATTGGTGAAGAGTCTCTCAAGGCTACCCAGGGAAGGGAATTAGTGCTTGGGAGTGGTGTCAGCCAGACCAGATCTAAGCTGTTAATTGAGCTTAGAGCTTCTCATGCAGGTCCCCCACATCTGTACCCTAAAGTTCAGAGTGGGGAAGGAACCTTGACATGCACCTGAGCTCCCTTCCCCGTCCCCAGGGGGTTCTCTGTCCAGGCTTGTCTGGAACTGGAAGAACTCCATCTTGAGGTGGACGAGGCTTTCTTCTGGCAACTAGCAGAAATTGCTAGATCACAGGCCCTGGTTCTCATGGGAGACTTTAATCACCCTGATATCTGCTGGGAGAGCAATACAGCGGTGCACAGGCAATCCAGGAAATTTTTGGAAAGTGTAGGGGACAATTTCCTGGTGCAAGTGCTGGAGGAACCAACTAGGGGCAAAGCTTTTCTTGACCTGCTGCTCACAAACAGGGAAGAACTAGTAGGGGAAGCAAAAGTGGATGGGAACCTGGGAGGCAGTGACCATGAGATGGTCGAGTTCAGGATCCTGACACAAGGAAGAAAGGAGAGCAGCAGAATACGGACCCTGGACTTCAGAAAAGCAGACTTTGACTCCCTCAGGGAACAGATGGGCAGGATCCCCTGGGAGAATAACATGAAGGGCAAAGGGGTCCAGGAGAGCTGGCTGTATTTTAAAGAATCCTTATTGAGGTTGCAGGAACAAACCATCCCGATGTGTAGAAAGAATAGTAAATATGGCAGGCGACCAGCTTGGCTAAACAGTGAAATCCTTGCTGATCTTAAATGCAAAAAAGAGGCTTATAAGAAGTGGAAGATTGGACAAATGACCAGGGAGGAGTATAAAAATATTGCTCAGGCGTGCAGGAGTGAAATCAGGAAGGCCAAATCACACTTGGAGTTGCAGTTAGCAAGCGATGTTAAGAGTAACAAGAAGGGTTTCTTCAGGTATGTTAGCAACAAGAAGAAAATCAAGGAAAGTGTGGGCCCCTTACTGAATGAGGGAGGCAACCTAGTGACAGAGGATGTGGAAAAAGCTAATGTACTCAATGATTTTTTTGCCTCTGTCTTCACACACAAGGTCAGCTCCCAGATTGCTGCACTGGGCAGTACAGAAGGTGACCAACCCTCTGTGGAGAAAGAAGTGGTTCAGGACTATTTAGAAAAACTGGACGTGCACAAGTCCATGGGGCCGGATGCGCTGCATCCGAGGGTGCTAAAAGAGTTGGCGGGTGAGATTGCAGAGCCATTAGCCATTATTTTTGAAAACTCATGGCGATCGGGGGAGGTCCCAGATGACTGGAAAAAGGCTAATGTAGTGCCCATCTTTAAAAAAGGGAAGAAGGAGGATCCGGGGAACTACAGGCCAGTCAGCCTCACCTCAGTCCCTGGAAAAATCATGGAGCAGGTCCTCAAGGAATCAATTATGAAACATTTAGAGGAGAGGAAAGTGATCAGGAACAGTCAGCATGGATTCACGAAGGGGAAGTCGTGCCTGACTAACCTAATTGCCTTCTATGATGAGATAACTGGCTCTGTGGATGAGGGGAAAGCAGTGGATGTGTTATTTCTTGACTTTAGCAAAGCTTTTGATACGGTCTCCCACAGTATTCTTGCCACCAAGTTAAAGAAGTATGGGCTGGATGAATGGACTGTAAGGTGGATAGAAAGCTGGCTAGATCGTCGGGCTCAACGGGTAGTGATCAATGGCTCCATGTCTAGTTGGCAGCCGGTTTCAAGTGGAGTGCCCCAAGGGTCGGTCCTGGGGCCGGTTTTGTTTAATATCTTTATTAATGATCTGGAGGATGGTGTGGACTGCACTCTCAGCAAGTTTGCAGATGACACTAAACTAGGAGGCGTGGTAGATACACTAGAGGGTAGGGATCGGATACAGAGGGACCTAGACAAATTAGAGGATTGGGCAGAAAAAAACCTGATGAGGTTCAACAAGGACAAGTGCAGAGTCCTGCACTTAGGACGGAAGAATCCCATGCACTGCTACAGACTAGGGACCAAATGGCTAGGTAGCAGTTCTGCTGAAAAGGACCTAGGGGTCACAGTGGACGAGAAGCTGGATATGAGTCAACAGTGTGCTCTTGTTGCCAAGAAGGCTAACGGCATTTTGGGCTGTATAAGTAGGGGCATTGCCAGCAGATCGAGGAACGTGATTGTTCCCCTTTATTCGACATTGGTGAGGCCTCATCTGGAATACTGTGTCCAGTTTTGGGCCCCACACTACAAGAAGGATGTGGAAAAATTGGAAAGAGTCCAGCGGAGGGCAACAAAAATGATTAGGGGTCTGGAGCACATGACTTATGAGGAGAGGCTGAGAGAACTGGGATTGTTTAGTCTCCAGAAGAGAAGAATGAGGGGGGATTTGATAGCAGCCTTCAACTACCTGAAGGGGGGTTCCAAAGAGGATGGAGCTCGGCTGTTCTCAGTGGTGGCAGATGACAGAACAAGGAGCAATGGTCTCAAGTTGCAGTGGGGGAGGTCCAGGTTGGATATCAGGAAAAACTATTTCACTAGGAGGGTGGTGAAACACTGGAATGCGTTACCTAGGGAGGTGGTGGAGTCTCCTTCCTTGGAGGTTTTTAAGGCCCGGCTTGACAAAGCCCTGGCTGGGATGATTTAGCTGGGAATTGGTCCTGCTTTGAGCAGGGGGTTGGACTAGATGACCTCTTGAGGTCCCTTCCAACTCTGATATTCTATGATTCTATGATTGTTTGCAGGCAACCTCAGGGAGCTCAACATCACTGTGTGCTGCCAGATTTCCTTCCTCCAGGACCCAGGAGATGTCCACAGGGTGGTGGTGGGGTCTGTGCCAAGGACGATGGGCCCAGGAGTCAGCCCCTGCAAGGCTGTTGGCCTCCTTTGCCTCGCGGTACAACTGCTGTAGTTTCTTCCCCTTTGCCTGGCATTCCTGCTCTTCTCTGTCCTACACCAACATCTGTCTCACCTTTGAAATGTGGGAATAGACACCTTTATGTCTGCGGGGATTCTGTAGCAGAGCTTGCACTGCTCCCTGCCCCAACACAGGCTGAAAACATCTACTCCAGGGTTTCTCGACTCAACCCATGGGCTGGGACCAAAAATTGGATCACCAGAATGTTTCAAAGGGTCGCATGGCAGCTCCTATCCCATGGGGCTGCCTGGGCTCACCACCCTACTCCAGGCACCGCAACCTCTGGGGTCCCAGCACCACTCAGTTTGGCCCAGCCATCATGGTGATGGGAGTCTGGGTAGGCCAAACCTGAGTGAGTGGCCCTGCAACCCCATGAGCCAGGGCACAGCTCCACTCACACAGATTTGGTCCAGTCAGGGGGGGATGGGGAGGAACCCGAACAGCACTGCAACCCTGGAGGTTGCAACGCCCAGAACGGAGAGCCAAGCCCAGCCAGCCCCACAACACAGGAGCTACAGGAGCCACCACTGTGCGGTGAGTGCCTGGCTGGTCACCCAACCCCTCCGGAGGGCAGGATCCAACCGAAACCACCCCAGGCCCTCCACCCCCAGGCTATTTACTGGGTCACAACAGGCCATAAATATTGACAAATGGCTCCTGAGCCCCAAAAGGTTGAGAACCACTGATGTAGGACTCCTTTCCTGGACCAGACGGCAACAGGACTTTTAGCTGGAGCAGCAGGTAGAGCCACACCTGAGCTCACCAAGGTGGGCTGCAGGGACAGAGGAATTTCCAAAACACATGGGCTAAAGGTGGAGGAATGGGAGATTCCAGCCACTTGGCGGGAGAGTTCCAAATTGTGACCCCTTGGCGAGAGAGTTCCAAATTGTGATCGGAGCAGTCACCCGAGCAGTGACAGGGACATTGCTGGAGGGTTATTTTTGCTGGTACCCATCATGCAGCCCCCACACAGGCATCATACTGGACGAACAGGGCCAGTAGAGGGCTTTTGTCATTTGTGGTGGTTTTACTTCATCAGGGTTAGTGACAGGACTCAAAACTGAGCATGGAGGTGGACAAGGATGTGCCAAAATAAGGCAAATGTTACTAGTAAAGCTTTTGCGAGTAGTCCTATGTTAAGGCTGTAGGCCTGCTTTGTGGGTAGAGGAGCACCGTAACTAGTTTTCATTAGCATCTCTAGGCCACAGTAACCCGCTCCTCACTCCCATGCTTTGCCTGTCCCATGATAACAGGAGTTGAGTGTTACCACACCAGGGCCTGGTCTACACTAAACCATTAAGTCAACAAAAGTGCCTTCCGTCAACCTGGCTGTGGAAGTGTCGTCACTTAAATCTGGCTTCCACCGACGTGAGTGGCTCTCTACGCCGATGTAAGAACTCCACCTCCTTGAGCGGTATCGGGTCACGTTTAATGTAGTTAGGTCAACGCAGTGTCAGTGTAGACACTGCATTGCTTATGTCGACTGTTACTGGCCTCCAGGAGCCATCCCACACTGCCCCAAACTGACAATCCAATCGATACAAGCGCTCCTGGTGGGAGAGCCATTGCCTTTCTTTTCTCTTCTTTTAATTTTAATTTAAGAGCAGCTACACTAGAAACAAAGAGAAAGAAAGAAAGATTAACTCGTGACCACTGCTGTAAGCTGACAGAGGTCCATTTAAGTCAATGAAGCTACACTTATTTACTCCCCCTGGAGCTCTTGCCCATTCACTTCAATGGAAAAACACCAATGTGCAGCAGAGAGGGATCTGGCACCTCATTGAATGAGGTGGGCACCCACTTAGCGGCAGGGATGAATTTGGATCATTGCCCTTTTGTAGAGTAAAATGGCATCTTCTGCACAGCATAACCTTGCACACACTGTATGTCCAAAGTCTCGTCAAACAGATGATGATGCCCTTTTGTTTCTGAACGTGGCCAGTAGAGGTGCCGCACAACTACGCATGTGACCCTCCTCTATGAAAAGTTTGGACCAGTAACTCGCTCCATGTCACTGTACTGTCTGAATGCTTGATGCGCCCAGGCTGGGAAATTCGGATCCAACAGACACTGGGTGAAAGCACCTGAACGGGGCCTAGCAGAGACATGATCATTAGTATTGTTGCAATTCCAGAGGCTTTGCTTTTGTTGCAATTCTAATGGCCTGTAACCCATTTCGACCCCACCGAGCATGTCAGTAAAAAGCAAACAAACCCCACACTGGTGAATCAAATAGTTCTGAGGGCTCCTGGGTTTAGTGCTATATTTTATCCAGCAGGAGACAGGAGAAATCATTGAGAGACACAAACATTTCAGCATCTTTACAGCTGTGAAGATACGGAATCCACTTGGTGAAAAAACAAAAACGCCAGCACCAGCCAATGAGCGTGGGAACCATAAAACACAACCTCCATGGGCTTGATATAAAAATAACTTTATTAAATTCTAGAAAACACTCATCAAAAGTGAAGATTAGCCATTTTCTCCTGTCCCTCCCGTGCCCCAAAGATTTGCCACCTGTACTGTCCTCCCTCACCCAGGACTCCTCCTCTTGCTCTCTGACCAGGCAGAATGCTAGAGTCCTCCGGGATCATAGAGAACAGTGACAAACAGGCTGGTCAGTGTCCCTGAGGGCTGGGTGGTTTTGGTTGGTTGTTTTTTTGGAGGTGGGAGAACAGGTCACCAGTCCACTTTAGATTCCCTGGTTGTAGAAATGAGGGTGCCAGAGTCTAGAGAAGCCCATTTCATGGCCTGCAGGGGGATAGATAACCTTGTGCATCAGGAACAGAGTCTCAACTGGGTTTCACTGTCCCAAAAACAGAACCAAGGGCGGATTCTCTCCCCATTGAAAGACGCTGGTGGGAAAGTGAAGATCGGGGCCTTGTTTTCAACACTGAAAAACGCCATCTGCCCCTCGTCACAGTCCAGACAAACCCGGATCCTGCTGGGGACCCGGCCCAGTGACACTGTGGTCTCAGGGGAGGTGCGAGCCTGATATTGATCCCCATGCAGCCACTGCACAGCCCAGATCCCCTCCTTAGGGTTAAAACTCAACCCCCGCTTCCTATTCACAGACTCTCTGGCCACTCCTACAGCCCAGCATCGCCCACCCCCCATCTCCACCTCCCAGCAATGTCTCCCTGAGGTGAATCCCTCACAGGTCAGCACACAGCACGCAGTGTCAAATCTCTCAGGGTTGTTGGGCAGTCGCTGTGGTGTGTTTCCCCGTCTCACATGTTTCCGATCTTCAGACAGGATGAGTTGGGGATGAGCCGTGTCTGGATCCAGAGTCACATTCACTGGGGAGAGAGAATCAGAGCGTTAGGGGCAGAGCTCAGTGCCGGGAGAGGCTGGGACCATTTCTCACACTCCCCAGCAGCCCTGTCCTGGCTGGGACCCTCCCTGATTTCCTGCCTCTCTGTCCTGGGTCTCAGGAAGCTGCCTCTGTGCTGGGGCTGAGCAGGGATTTCACCGCGGCTCCCACCTCCCAGGGCCTAGAGGTGCTGTTATAGCTGCAGATTCTGCATCTCCATCTCCTCCCCGCTGCATCTTCCTGCTCCCCGTGCTGCGGCTCCCCACTCCCAGCAGCAGGGACAGGGCGGGGCGGGGCAGGCAGCAGAGTCTGGGGTGGGACCGAAGGGGCATCAGCCTCAGCCGCCTCTTGGGGAGACACCCCCAGTCAGAGGGAATCAAGGAGGCAGCAGAGAGGGGAGCACAAACCCCAGTGCAGCTGGGACAAGGGGAGGAGGCAGTAGCCCTGGGTGGAAGGGGGTGGGAGGGAGTTGGTGGGTACACCAGGGCAGGGCCCCCAGCCCATGGTGAATGCGAGAGGAGGAGGCAGTGTCCACAGAAGACCTCCCAAAGACAGAGAGGACGGAGGGGCCTAGTTGGCAACCCAAGAGCCCAGGGGGAAGGAAGAGGTGGGACCCACAGGGAGAGACAGAGAATGGGCGATGTCCTATGGACACACTGAGGGAGGGTCAGACCAGGCACCCACCCCCTCAGCATAACAGAGGAGTCAGAGCCCTCACTCAGTCAGTACATTGCACAGTAATTAAGGGGTTGATAATATATTGGAGTGCCCCAGCCCCCTCCCCTGCAATGCTCACTCTCTATGGATGGGGGCCTCTGTTTTGTTCAATCTCAGAAGATTCTTCCTCAAGTGAATCCAGTGCCACAAACACAAATTGTCCTTTTCTCTCAATCCATCTAAACCCCACCCATTCGACTACCCCCTTTTGCCAGAGATCCACTTACTTGCTGTCTGCAGTTCAAACACCAGAGCTTCTAGGGAGGAGAGGGAGAGAAAGAGATTTCATGGTATCAAAATTATGTTTCATGCAGGATTTCTACAATTAACAGAATAACTGCTGTAGTTCTGGGACACGAACAGAGGGAAAAAGGCAGGGAGACCCAGAGAGAGAAATACAGAGAGACACATAGTGGAAAATGTGCCCATATGGAGATGGGCCAGTATCAGACTTATGGACACTTTTCTGCACTAATAACATAGTTAAAAACACGGTTTCAGTGGCATTTAGTGTTCCTTGCCTTTCTACAAGCGAAAATTCTTAGACAGGTCAGACCAGAATGAAACAGACTCAGGAAGAGAAGATGGAGCCCTTTGCATTACCACAGCGTTTCACTCAACCAAGTACTTTGCAGTCCTCAAGAATTAGGGCAAGGAAGACGACAATGAATCACATTCGGACAATTATTGTTTCTCCATAAATATCTTATATGTTGGAAAAAAATTTCTTAGCTAATTCAAAACTTTGTCTATATTTCTTCCATGTTCTTAAACTGGGTTTTACATTCGCAGCTAATTGGACAGGGCCGTTTCCTCCAACATTCACAGAGATCAGACTCCATTTTCCTTTCTCAATCCCTGCTCGATACCTTGGAATTTCTTCAGAGTCTCCTTTAGTACAATGTTTTTCTGGGTAAAATCACCAAGGAGAAATCGCCACTGTCTGCTGGAACTTCCCTTTCTCGCACCTGGAGAGAAACAGAATTCTCTAATTAATTGATTGTAAATCACGATTTTATCCATATTTCAGATGAATTTCATGCCAGTGAAAGCTGCTGGACTGCGGGGCCTGGAGGCTGGATTGTTCTATGTATCCCGGCCTCAGAGCAGGTACCGCTCAGGCAAGGGCAGCACAAACTTCACCCACAGCAGCCCAGTTTGTTTCCAGCATGACCTGGGGAGAGATGACATTGAGGGGAAGTGGAGCAGGCAGATGGGCCAACAAGCTGCATTGACTCCGTTACGCTTTATGGTGTGGACACCTGCCCAGTCAGAAATAGATGGAGACCACTAACCCCAAATCACCTCACCAGGGTGCCAAACGGACACAAGTTGAACATATTCGAACATTGCTGATCTGAAAGGGTCCATATTCCCATTCCCTGGGACACAAGAAATTCAATGGATCTATTCGGGTCTATTAACTTGTCCTCATGCTTCATCATCTCAGCGTCTCGAATAAAGAGCATCAATCCAGGGAGTAATGTCAGCAGAGGGGAGATTAGGATCTGAGGGGTGACCCTGTCCTGCACAGTTAACCGTGGTGCCCTGAGGAGATGTGGGCCTCGCATGGTGCTCAAGCCCCTCCCCACACAGCGTCCCTGAGAGTGAGATGGAGCCATGTACCTGCCCAAGGTGCTTCTGACGTCCTAGAGGGGGGGAGACAGAGAACAAAGAGTTCAGGTACGAGTGATAACCACGAGAAAGAAGTCAGCTGGTGGAGAAGAGGCTGGGGTGGGCCAGACTATGATCCTGGTTCAGGGGTGTTAGTGGTGTCATAGGTAGAACGGCAGCTGGCCTGGGATAATTTCCAAAAGAGAGTCCCCCTTTCACTCCATGAAACAGGGATCACATTATTTAAATAATATTTCCCTGCCTCAGGAGCGGCGGTTGAATTAATGTGTGTTATTAACGGGCTCTGCTCCCCCAGTGATGTGGGCCATAAGTGGACCCAGAACACTGTAAAAAGACCATTAAAATCTAAACCCTATAAAGGGGCCCCTCTCCCAGGATCCCTAACAACACAAGAACGGCCATACTGGGTCAGACTGACAGCCCATCGAGCCCAGTGTCCTGTTTTCTGACAGATGCTTCAGAGGAAATGAATAGAACAGAGCAATGTCAAGTGATCCATCCCCAGTCCCAGTTTCTGGGAGTTAGAGCTTTAGGGCCACCCAAAGCATGGGGTTGTGTCCCTGACCATCTTGGCTAACAGCTATTTATGGACCTATCCTCCATGAACTTCTCTAATTCTTTTTTTAATCCAGTTATACTTTTGGCCTACACAACATCCCATTACAACGAGTTCCACAGGTTGACTGTGAGGCCTATGAAGAAGCATTTTTTTATGTTTGTTTTGAACCTGCTGCCTATTAATTTCATTGGGTAACCCCTGGTTCTTGTGTAATGTGAAGGGGTAAAAAATACTTCCCTGTTCACTTTCTCCGCACCAGTCATGATTTCATAGACCTTCATCATATCCCCATTTAGTCACCTCTTTTCTAAACTGAACACTCCCAGTCTTTTTAATCTCTGCTCCAATGGAAACTGTTCCATACCCCTAATCAAATTACTAATAATACAAAGGAGAATAATAAAACAGAAGCAAGTGGAAGTGATCATAAACCAGAGAATTCACATTTTAACAGTTGTTCATAACAATAAAATGAGGTACCATTAAAGAGAGAGTGAGAGAGAGGATTCCTATGTAAAAACTAGAAACAGTGAGTTTCATTGTAGTGTTCGGATCCTGCACTCCAAGCCACGTGGGTCTCCCCGGTCATCCATTTCCCAAATATCTCCAAGGCTCTGAGGTCTCACCTGCAGGAATTCACTCGCTGGCTGCTGGCACTTCCCCTCCATCTCGCTGATCAGCTCACTGAGACGGGAAATCTCCGCGGAGAGTTTGGTGATATTTTCATCCTGCAGCTTCACAATCTCCTTCTCCAGCTCTCCCAGCCAGAGTCGCTCTTCTTCCTCCAGAAACTGGTGCAGCTGCTTAAATTGAGCCACAATTTTCTCTCTCTCAGCTTCTGCCTTTCCCTGTAAAGAAGAGGCACAAACAGGGAAAGGGCACATCAAGGACACACCCAGAAGCAGGGGAGATTTCACAGAGCCTGTATGAGCAGGAGGGGAATTTCTAAATATTCAGCACCTCAAAAGCAGACAGAAACTTTCTGCACTTAACCAGAGAGAAGATTTTCCTAGAAAGTTCCACCTCGACCTAAATTCCCTTCCCCTCTGACATGGTTTCTTTCTGTTGTGATCAGTGACCTGTGACAATCTCAGTCGTTCCAGTAGCAGAAAGAGCAGGATTCAGAGATACATTCTCAGGGTATGTCTACACTACAAAATTAGGTCGAATTTATAGAAGCCAGTTTTATAGAAATCGGTTTTATACAGTCGATTGTGTGTGTTCCCACATAAAATGCTCTGAGTGCATTAAGTCGGCGGACTGCGTCCACAGTACCAAGGCTAGCATCAATTTCCGGAGCATTGCACTGTGGGTAGCTATCCCACAGTTCCCGCAGTCTCCACTGCCCATTGGAATTCTGGGTTGAGATCCCAGTGCCTGATGATGCAAAAACAGTGTCGCGGGGGGTTCTGGGTACATGTCATCAGGCCCCTCCCCCTCCGTCAGAGCAACGGCAGACAATCGATTTGCGCCTTTTTACCTGGGTTACCTGTGCAGACAACATAACACGGCAAGCGTGGAGCCCACTCAGCTCAGCTCAGCTCACCGTCACCATATGTCATCTGGGTGCCGGCAGACGTGGTACTGCGTTGCTACACAGCAGCAGCTAATTGCCTTTTGGCAGTAGACGGTGCAGTATGACTGGTAGCCTTCATCGGCTATCTGGGTGCTGGCAGACGTGGGGCTGTATTGCTATACAGCAGCAGCTCCTTGCCTTTTGGCAGTGGATGGTGTATTACGACTGGTATCCGTCGTCGTCGTACTCCTCAGTGAGTTCGGTCGGAGGTACCTGGGCAGACATGTTTTGTCTCCTGGAGACTCAGTCCTGCCGGCAGTCCTATTGAACCGTCTTGACGATGATGGCTAGCAGTCGTAATACAGCATTTTCTGCCAAGCACCCAGAAGATGCCGATGGCTATCAATCATGCTGCACCGTCTGCTGCCAGCCTAAGATGTAAAAAATAGATGGACCAGATTTGTTCTGTATTCATTTGCTTCCCCCTCCCTCCGTGAAATCAACGGCCTGCTAAACCCAGGGTTTTGAGTTCAATCTTTGGGGGGGAGCCATTCTGTGTGACAGTTGTTTGTGTTTCTCCCTGATGCACAGCCACCTTTGTGGATTTTAATTCCCTGTAAGCCATGTCATCACTCGCCCCTCCCTCCCTCCGTCAGACAATAGTTTTCGCGCCTTTTTTCAGCCCAGACACCATAGCACTGGGATCATGGAGCCCGCTCAGATCACCGCGGCAATTATGAGCACTATGAACACCACGCGCATTGTCCTGGAGTATATGCAGAGCCAGAACATGCCAAAGCCAAAACCAGGCGAGGAGGCTATTGCAGCGATTGCAGAGCGGCAACGAGAGTGATGAGGAAATTGACATGGACATAGACCTCTCACAAAGTACAGGCCCCAGCAATGTGCAAATCATGGTGTTACTGGGGCAGGTTCATGCCGTGGAACGCCGATTCTGAGCCCAGGAAACAAGCACAGACTGGTGGGACCGCATCGTGTTGCAGGTGTGGGACGATTCCCAGTGGCTGCGAAACTTTCGCATGCGTAAGGGCACTTTCATGGAACTTTGTGATTTGCTTTCCCCTGCCCTGAAGCACCAGAATACCAGGATGAAAGCAGCCCTCACAGTTGAGAAGCGAGTAGCAATAGCCCTGTGGAAGCTTGCAACGCCAGACAGCTACCGGTCAGTCGGGAATCAATTTGGAGTGGGCAACTCTACTGTGGGGGCTGCTGTGATCCAAGTAGCCAACGCAATCAAAGACCTGCTGATATCAAGGGTAGTGACTCTGGGAAATGTGCAGGTCATAGTGGATGGCTTTGCTGCAATGGGATTCCCAAACTGTGGTGGGGCGATAGATGGAACCCATATCCCTATCTTGTCACCGGAGCACCAAGCCACTGAGTACATAAACCTCAAGGGGTACTTTTCAATGCTGCTGTAAGCCCTGGTGGATCACAAGGGACGTTTCACTAACATCAACGTGGGATGGCCTGGAAAGGTACATGATGCTCATGTCTTCAGGAACTCTGGTCTGTTTCAAAAGCTGGAGGAAGGTACTTTCTTCCCGGACCAGAAAATAACCGCTGGGGATGTTGAAATGCCTATCGTTATCCTTGGGGACCCAGCCTACGCCTTACTGCCATGGATCATGAAGCCGTACACAGGCAGCCTGGACAGTAGTCAGGACCTGTTCAACTATAGGCTGAGCAAGTGCCGAATGGTGGTAGAATGTGCATTTGGACGATTAAAAGCGCACTGGCGCAGTTTACTGACTCGGATAGACCTCGGCGAAGCCAATATTCCAATTGTTATTGCTGCTTGCTGTGCGCTCCACAATATCTGTGAGAGTAAAGGGGAGACATTTATGGCGGGGTGGGAGGTTGAAGCAAATCGCCTGGCCGCTGATTCCGCACAGCCAGACACCAGGGCAGTTAGAAGAGTACAGCAGGGCGCGGTGCGCATCATAGAAGCTTTGAAAACCAGTTTTGTGACTGGCTAGGCTACGGTGTGAAACTTCTGTTTGTTTCTCCTTGATGAACCCTTCCCCTCCCCCACGGTTCACTCTACTTCCCTGTAAACTAACCACCCTCCCCTCCCCACTTCAAGCACCACTTGCAGAGGCAATAAAGTCATTGTTACTTCACATTCATGCATTCTTTATTAATTCATCACACAAGTAGGGGGATAACTGCCAAGGTAGCCTGGGAGGGGTGGGGGAGGAGGGAAGGAAAAGGACACACTGCAGTTTAAAACTTTAAAACTTTAACACTTATTGAAGGCCAGCCTTCTGATGCTTGGACAATCATCTGGGGTGGAGTGACTGGGTGGCCGGAGGCCCCCCCACCGCGTTCTTGGACGTCTGGGTGAGGAGGCTATGGAACTTGGGGAGGAGGGCTGTTGGTTACACAGGGGCTATAGCGGCGGTCTCTGCTCCTGCTGCCTTTCCTGCAGCTCAACCATATGCTGGAGTATTTCAGTTTGATGCTCCAGCAGCCGGAGCATCGACTCTTGCCTTCTGTCTGCAAGCTGATGCCACCTATCCTCTTCAGCCCACCACTTGCTCTCTTCAGCCCGCGATTCAGCCCACCACCTCTCCTCTCGTTCATATTGTGCTTTTTTGCACTCTGACATTGACTGCCTCCACGCATTCTGCTGTGCTCTGTCAGCGTGGGAGGACATCTGGAGCTCCGAGAATATAGCATCCCAAGTCCGCCGTTTTCTCCTTCTAATCTTCACTAGCCTCTGCGAAGGAGAAACATTTGCAGCTGGTGGAGGAGAAGGGAGAGGTGGTTAAAAAAGACACATTTTAGAGAACAATGGGGTACACTCTTTCACGTTAAATTTTGCTGTTCACATTACACAGCACATGTGCTTTCATTACAAGGTCGCATTTTTCCTCTTATAGTGAGGGCCTGCCGGTTTGGTGTGAGAGATCACTCACACAGTGCCAGGCAACAGATTTCGGCTTGCAGGCAGCCATGGTAAGCCACAGTCTTTTGGCTTTTTTAACCTTCTTAACATGTGGGAATGGTTTCAAACAGCAGCGCCCTCATTTCCCATATCAAGGATGAATTGGGTTGGCCATTTAAAATGGGTTTGCAATGTAAAAGGAGGGGCTGCGGTTTCCAGGTTAACATGCAGTACAAACCCAACTAACCCCACTCCCCCCCTACACCCAATTCTCTGGGATGATCACTTCACCCCTCTCCCTACCGCGTGGCTAACAGCGGGGAACATTTCTGTTCAGCCGAGCAGGAACGGGCACCAGGATGCTGGGCGGAGATTTCCTACCTTGTACTCCTGGGCAGCTTCCTCTATGGGAACCACCGTGAGATCTGTGAGCCCGGGATCTGTCACACACCACGCAGATTGGGGTTTGTTCCTTCCTGCAGAACAGTTTCAGAGCCTCCTGGTGCCTCTCACACACTCGCTCCCCTCCTGAGCCTTTGGCTGCCTGTAAACTCAGCCCTCTGGCTATTTCGATAACTCTCGCCAGTTCCCTGCTGGGCCTGAAATTTCTCTGCGGGGTGGTTTCTCTGCACTGAGGACAGGAGAAGTTTGGCTCCGACTCCCCCCAGCACTGGCTGATGCAGGCCCGGCAGAAGTTGTGCCCGCAATGGATAGAAACCGGCTCTTGGAATACTCCAGGCAGATGGGACACGAAAGTTCATCCCGGAGGCTTTCTGCAGGGCTCTCTGCAGCCATGGCTCCTCGTGGGAAGGGTAACAAAAAGTTAGTTTGAATTTCCAGCAGTGTGGGACAGGAATTGGGTGTTTCCCTTCTTGGGTCAGTCTCATTGGCTGAGCTAGAATCAGCTGTGTCTGTGAGTTCTCCCGGCCCCTGGGGGCTCTGATGAGAAACCTGACCCTCTCTCTGCTGGGAAGAGTGCTCAGGGGAAAAAGCAGAGTCAGGTTAGGGAGACTGTCACTGTTTTCAAAAAAGTGAAGAGTTGACTTGAATTCTATTATTTGACTCCCAAATCCACACACCCCCTGGTTGGGCAGGGCTTTGTTCATTGCAGCAGATCTGATTTCTCAGTATTGGGATGCTCTCCCAGGCAGGACTGTGCCCTTGTGTCGAAGGCCGGGGCAGACAGAGGAGCGGCTGGATGGACCATGGGCTGCAGTGCAGCATTGTGCAGACTAGAGTACACACCTTTGATTCCCTTACGGGGTTACTGCCGGGGTTAATTTTAAATGCAGCAGCTGGGCGGTTTGCTTCAGTCTGTGTGAGGCTGAGGACGCTGATTTACAACCTTAATTCCAAGGGCCGTGACTTGCAAATATCCAATCCAGTGCAGAGCTTCCTGTCGTGGACAGTGTTTGAGACTGCACTGGGTTTCTTATTGCAGAGAGTGGGGGAACTATTTGGGGGAGACTTGGATGTACCGCAGAATTTTGTTCTTTTTTTCGCAGTGGAGGCATTGAAACTTTGGGTCTCTGAGGCTGGGAACTCGGTGCAGACTCCAGGAGATTTGGTGCCAGACTGGAGAGCGGGTGTGGTGTTCAAACAGGAGCCAGGAAAGGGAATTCAGCTGCAGGGGGAAGGCAGCGCTGGCTGGACACGCTTCTGCAGATGCAGCTAGTTCCACCGGCTGCTCTGCACGTGGATGGAATGGTACATCCATTGAAAGTGGATACGTTGGAAACGGACCAGGATGCACTATTACAAATCAGCATCTCCTGCCCTCGCTGTCTCAGGCAGCCTGCTGCTGTTCGGGGTGGGCACTGTTTCTAAGGGCAATGGGATGTTGGATTGTTTACCTGTCAGATCATAGTGACTGATTATTTTCATCGAAGCACCCATGTCATGGATCAGTATACAGAACAAACAGAAGGCAGTGCCTTTCCCCAAAGAGCTTACAGTTGAAGTACCAGACAAGAGACAAAAGGTGGGTCTTTTGGAGGAGGATGCGATTAGTGGCTCTGCACACTTCCATCAACACGAGTCTAACGGTCGACTTTCCCACTCCAAACTGGTTTGCGACCAATCGGTAGCAGTCTGGAGTAGCCAGCTTCCACCGTGCAATCGTCACGCACTTCTCCAGTGACAGGGCAGTTCTCGTTCTCGTGTCCTTGCACCGCAGGATTGGGGCGAGCTCATCACACAGTCCCTTGAATGTGGCTTTCCTCATGCGAAAGTTCTGCAGCCACTGCACATCATCCCAGACGTGCATCATGATGTGATCCCACCACTCAGTGCTTGTTTCCCGAGTCCAAAAGCGGCGTTCCACTGTGATCAGCACCTCCGTGAATGCCACAAGCAATCTCATGTCATAGCTATTATGTGTGGCGAGATCAATGTCGCACTCCTCTTGCCTTTGTAGTTTAAGGAATAATTCCACTGCCATTCATGACGTGTTAGTGAGAGCGAGCAGCACATTGGTCAGCAGTGCGGGATCCATTCCTGCAGACCGAAGAGGCAGAGCGCGCAGTACACAAACTGTTGAAAGACGGTGCCAAATGCAGACGGAAGCACAGAGATTGCTGAAGCAATGCATCACAGGGCATTGGGACTGGACCCAGGATGCCCCGCCACCCCCTCCGCCTTCCCACAAGTCTTAGCAGCAAAAGAGAAAGAGGTGCTTTCTTTGTGGGATAATGCCCAGAGTGCACCACTCTGAATAGCGCTGCAAGTGCCGCAAGTGTGAACACGCTATTGCACAGGCAGCTGTCAGTGTGAACACACAACAGCAGTTTTCCTTCAGCGCTCTCTGAGCAGTGCTGTAACTGCCGGTGCTGTAACTTTGCAAGTGTAGACGTGCCCTTAGCTAGCTATCTCAGGTATCTCAAAGCATTATGACGCTGCGGCCGCGCACACTTCAGCATGGGCTATTCCTGCGACTAGTTATCCAGGGTTTGGGGTGTGCTTGTACCCCTCAGGCTGCTACGGTTTGACTGCTCCAGGACCCAAGCCGACTAAATTAAAGCTAGCTCAGATATGTCTACACATAATGCGTTCACAACCCAGGACTGCAGTCAAAACAGACCTGCACAGAAACACAACTCACTTTCCCCTCCTAGATGCCTTGTCAAATCTCAGAGTCTCTTTCAGAAAGATGTGTGTCAGAGAGAAAACTTGAGACTCTTCACCTCTTCAGGAGAAAACTTGTCCCCCTGTAACATCCCCATTCTTGTACCTCAAAAGAAACAGCATTTTTAACGGTTTCAGAGTGATAGCCGTGTTACACCCCTACTCTACTTGCACTATGTCGGAGAAAAACACAGTTCTCACTTTTTGTTTGGGTACAGCAAGTCAGATGCTTTATTTTCTCTCTATCAATTGCATAGAGGGAGAGAGCTAAGCAGGTCTCTCAACAGGTAAACAATTTCAGCAAGCATTTATACCTTTTGTTACAGACAATAATGAGCAACAGCTGCATTTTGTTTATACATAGGTCATTCTGATATCTTGTTTTGCTCACTAATGTAGACTCTTAGTCTACATTCCATATTATCTACACATTATCTACACAAGGTCGCAACAACTTCTCACACAGTTCTTTCCCACTTGCCTCACACATTCCTTGCTTCTACAAATCTCGCGTTATTAGGGTTACAGTTAGCCTGACTCTTGCTAACGAACTGTCATGCATTGCAATCCCCTTCCTGTCAGTTCTTTCTCTGCTTCCACAGCTACATTGATGACATCTTCATCATCTGGACCCATGGGAAGGAGGCCCTTGAGGAATTCCACCAGGATTTCAACAATTTCCACTCCACCATCAACGTCAGCCTGGACCAGTCCACACAAGAGATCCACTTCCTAGACACTATAGCATTTTTAAAGTTAATTACAGTAGAACTTCAGAGTTACAAACACCAGAGTTACAAACTGACAGGTCAACCGCACACCTCATTTGGAACCAGAAGTACGCAATCAGGCAGCAGAGACAAAAAAAATAATAATAAAATAAAATACTGTTCAATACAGTGCTGTGTCAAACGTAAACTACTAAAAATAAAGGGAAAGTTTAAAAAAAGATTTGACAAGGGATGGAAACTGTTTCTGTGCTTGTTTCATTTAAATTCAGCTGGTTAAAAGCCGCATTTTTCTTCTGCGTAGTAAAGTTTTCAAAGCTGTGTTAAGTCAATGTTCAGTTGTAAACTTTTGAAGCAACACCCATAACGTTTTGTTCCGAGTTCCGGACATTTCAGAGTTACGAACAACCTCCCTTCCCGAAGTGTTCATAACTCTGAGGTTCTACTATGTATTGTATTTGTTATTTTTCTCCCTTCAATCTCATCTTTTCATATGAATTTAGTGCTAGGAAAAGCTGACAGACTGTAGGGACTGGACATCGAATTCCTTGTCTCCCACCTAGAGAGAAACATTGTGTTTAAATAACATATTACTTGTGATCATATTCATGATTGCTGCCCATCTTTCAGTAGGAGTTTCACTCTAGTGAAACCCACTGGCTCGAGAGGTGTGGAGCGTGGACTGCTCTGGGTGTCCCAGCCTCAGAGCATGTGAAAGACAGACACCGGCAGTGGCAAGCTTTGCCTTACCCCTAGTTTCTCTTTGGCCTCATCTTCACAAGGCCAAGTTAAAATCTGAGTGTAGACGAGGCAGGTTGTGTTAACAGATCAAGATGAATCTGAGACTCCCCACTAGGGCCTCTGCCAATCAGCAGCAGGTACTCCCCAGACCAATGGTGCGGCACACAGCTCAGTGAAGGCTCTGTTGTTCTCTCTAGCTGGAAGTGTTGATATTAGTGAGCAGCATGTGGGTGGGCTGACCTAGTGGTCAGAGCAGGAGCCAGGAACCAGGAATGGGAGCCCAGGGACAGAGCCAGGAATGGGAGCCCAGGGTCGGAACTGGAGTCAGAAGCCAGATGCTGGAGTCAAGGGTTGGGGCTGAAATCAGAGGTCAGGAATCAGAGCCAAGGGTCAGTTCCTGGTTACCTAAGGCTGGACCTATCCATGGATCACCACCTTGACAACATGAAAGCGACTGTTCTGAGCAGCACTGGCTCCCAGAGCGAACCTTTCAAAGTTCAAGCAGGAGTAAAACAGGGCTGTATCATCGCTCCAACCATGTCTGTGGTTTTTATCGCTGTCATTCTTTACCTAGTTGCTGGAAAGCTTACAGATGGCATTGAAATCATTTACAGAATGGACGGAAAGCTGTTCAGGCTTAGCAGGCTGGAAGCCAAGAGTGAGATCTCCACATCTATTGTGGAACTTCAGTCTGCTGATGACAACACAATCTTTGCCCACTCTGAGAAAGATCTTCAAACTATCTTAAATGTGTTTGCTGATGCCTAAGCATGTCTTGGTCTCACTCTTAATATCAAGAAGACTAAAGTGCTCTATCAGCCCTCTCCAAATGAGGTATTACATGCACCATCTATCAAAATCAATGGAGTGGCACTGGAGAATGTCAATCATTTCCTCTACCTTGGAAGTCATCTTTCAACCAAGGCAGATATTGATGCAGAAATTCAGCATCGCCTGAGCTGTGCCAGTGTAGCTTTTTCTCGTTTACGGCACAGGGTTTTTGAAGATCACAACATTCAAACAGACACCAAGCTTCTTGTTTATCAAGCCATTATTCTCCCAACACTGTTGTATGGGTCCGAAACTTGGACAACCTATAGACACCACTTGAAAGTCCTTGAGAGTCACCATCAACGCTGCCTTCGTAAGATTGTGAAGATAAAATGGGAAGACAGGCGCACCAATATTAGTGTTCTGGAAGAGGCAAAGACCATTCGTCAGTAACTCTGCTGGACTGGTCACGTTGTCTGGATGCCAAACCATCGCCTCCCAAAACAGGTCCTGTTCTCTCAGCTGAAAGGAGGATACCATAACGTGGGTGGACAATAGAAGCGTTATAAGGACTTACTGAAGGACAACCTAAAAAAGTGTAATATTGACATTGACACTTGGGAGACACTTGCCCAGGATCGCTTAAAATGGAGTGAAGTCCTACGTGATGGTCCCCTGCATTTTGAACTTGCTCGCCAACAAGCTGAAGAGGACAAGAGGTGCAGAAGGAAGAAGAGACTGACTTCCAGTCATGGTCAGCAGTCTCCTGCTGAGTCTGAAAACATCTGCCCTCATTACAATAGAACTTGTGGTTCAAGGATTGGCCTTATTAGCCACCTGAGGACCCATAACTCCCATGGAAGATGATCCTACTCGGTAACAAGTGATCACCCATCATCACCACCTAAGGCTGGAGCAGGACTGGACCAAGCATGCACAGAGCCTATCACAGCCATGGACAAATGCTCTGAGCACTGCAGCCACTAACTGAACTGCTGTAGCATGCTGGGTTTGAGAGCTGGTCTGCTGACTCTTCCAACCAGTCCAGCGGCGTAGCCAAACAGGCAACCTACTGCAGGCCAACTGTGCTGATTAGGTTGCCCGGAGAGTGGCTCTGCTGCAGACCCTGCTTCCTGACAGCTGATATGGAGTTTTGCTGGCTCTCCGGGACTCCGGCAAGTACTTCCTGAGGTTGGCATAGGTGGAGGGAGGGGTATGATGCTACTGTCTCTCTGAGAGACTCAGAGTTGGGATCAAAGGGGCCAGAGCAAAGGTTGTGTGGCTGTTGTGTGGAAAATGACACCGTATCTCGGCCTTGCCTGGGTTGCCCAAGTTTGGATTTGGGAAATTAAATGATCCCACTCAGGAAAAGCACCAGGGAGGCAGAATAGGGCTGCGGGTCGGCAGCCTTTGCACCATGTTAAGTTGATGGGGGGTTTTTTGCATGTGACTATTGAAGCATAACGAGGAACAAGAAAGAGGCACAGACCTGCGCCAGGGACGTCTGATGCCCTAGAGGGGAGAGAGAAAGAAAAAGGGCACTCAATCCCACTGGGGGTTCCTCCCCCTTTGCCTCCATTCAGAGGCTGCCGACCGTGGCTGATGGCTTTGCAAATCCATTACCGCGTGAAGATGAAAAGAGCCGATGGTTTTGACCGTCAATTTTGACTTGGGATTACGTGGCATATTCTATTTTCCACAGAGCAACAAGCTAGGGTGCATCTCCCCGGCGTGCTTTCGGTAGGGTGTCGTGTACATACATGGGCAGCCTCCCTGGCATGGTTATAAATAGCAGTGTAGATGGAGACACACTGCTTAGGTGAACGGAGGAAAGACGCCTGAAGGGTGCACCTGAATACATACCCTCCCTGACTCTCTACTCGCTCAAGCTGTGTGCCTCCCTGTTTACACTGCTCTTTTTAGCCATGTAGTGTTCCTCTGCCTCCCCGATGCTGGAGCCTTTTCCCTGCTGCAGGGAGACACTTCAGCAGTGGTGACGGTCTCAGGGCCTTTCCTTGCCGCAGGAGCCTTTCTACTGAAGCCTTTTCCCGCTGCCAGAGCCTTTTACCGACGTGTAGCTACACGCTGCAGTGGACTGTAGTATAGACGTAGCTCTTAGGTGTGTGTAAACGGCACTCTCAAATCAGGAAATAAATCACATAACTTCCCATTCAGCACAGCCACCTGCCAGTGTTATTTGTGCAGCAGCTGCCTGGTGTTGGCACTTCCTGATGGCTGCAGACACAAAAGTGTCGTCACTAGTTTGGCAGCAGTATTAAGCTTCTTGGTCCAGAAGGTGCATTCACTCTGTTAACCTCTCTGCCCTTGAAGTGAAATATTTAGGGACTAACCCAGGGATCTCAAACTCAAATCATCACGAGGGCCATATGAGGACTAGTACATTGGCCCGAGGGCCACATCACTGACACTCCACCCCATGCTGTCCCCACCCCTGCCCCCACTCCACCCCTTCCATTAGGTCCTGCCCCGCCTCTTCCCAGCTCTTCCCCGCCCCCATTCCAACCCCTTCCCCAAAGTCCCCAGCCCAACTCCGCCCCCTCCCTGCCTCTATTCCAACCCCTTCCCTAAATCCCTGCCCCTGCCCCGCCTCTTCTCTGCCTCCTCCCCTTAGCACACGGCTTCCCGCTCCTGCCCCCCTCCCTCCTGGAAAGTGCTAAGTGCCGCCAAACAGCTGTTTGACAGCGGGAAGCCCCTGAAGGTAGGCAGAGGAGCGGGGACGCAGCAAGCTGGGGGGGAGGGGAGCCGGGCGCAGGGAGCTTGGCAGGCCGCAGCAAATAACTCCGCAGGCCGTGTGTTTGAGACCCCTGGACTAACCAGACCTTTGGTCTTCTCCAGGGCACTGGCTTGGGGGCAGAGCTGTAGGGGCTGAGCCCTAATGCCGTGCAGCATTGGGCCTGAACAGGCAGACTCAGCCAGCACTGAGGGAAAGGGCAAATCAGAGACATGGAGAGAATTACAGGGCGTTTCCTTGAACCCTTTGCACAGGAGGATGAATTTCATTGCAGCCCAGAAAATGATGACAGGACATTTCTTGGGATACTTTCCCTACGAATGGCAGAGAGAAGATATCCCTAGAACTCACTCGTTAGCCCTAATTCCTGTTAGTACAGTGTGGGCTCCGGAAGGAGTAGGAGAGTCTTGTATTATTGGCCTCAAACTCACACCACTGGGCTATATAATCAGTCTCTTTCTGGCCAAGGACTAGTTAATTATTTACACAAGTGGAACAGCTTCAACAGGAGCGGTTGCGAGAGCGCTACCCATAACAGTCAATAGCCTAGGGCCTTGGTTACATTTGCAGCTGTACAGCGCTGTGAGGTAAACCTGTCTTCGTACAGCTGAGTAGGGAAAAGTGCTGCAGTCTGTCCACACTGACAGCTGCCAGCGCAGTGGTGTGGCCACACTTGCAACATTTGCAGCTGTGTTAGGAGAGGTGCATTATGGGCAGCTATCCCAGCATTCATGTGGCTGCAACGTGCTTTTCAAAACGGGGGGGTGGGGTGGATTGTGACAGAGAGTGTGGGGGGAGAGAGAGTGCTTTTTGGAGCATGTCAGCTCTCTATTTTGCAAGTTCCGAACTCCCAGCCCCCTGCTCATTCATTCACTCACTCAAAGCAAGCTGCAAACTGTTTGCTTTTCTCTGTGGTACGAGCTTTGAAACCGGCACTTCCGCATTCCTGCAGCCGGTCACAACAATGGAGAGGATTGGCCACTTGACAAGGTGATTAGTACAGCGCTGCAAGCGTTTACACTCACACCCGTGAGTCGTAGCCACTCCACTGCAGCTGTTATTCCTCTCGGAGATGTGGAGTACCTGCAGCGGTGTACCCAGGGAGATATATCGCTGTAAGTGCCCTGCCAGTGTGGACGGGGAGTGAGTTACAGCGCTGGGGGAGGCTTTACAGCACTGTAACTTGCAAGTGTAGCCAAGGCCTGAGATGATAGGCAGGGAGAGGACAGGCTGTGAAGGACCTTGACGGGGAAGATAAGCAGCTTACCTTTGCTACAACAGAGAAGGGGGAGACAGTGCTGGTACTCCAAGAGAGAAGGGTGACGTTGTCAAAGTGATGGACTAGGAAAGTGATCTTTGCAGTAATCGGCTGAAGGGATATGAGCAAGGCAAGCTTCTCAAGGCCAAAGGAAGGCTGTTGTGGTAATTGATGCGTAAGATGAGGAGAGTTTTAGCTGTGTGGATGGACAGGAAAGGCCTGTCTTAGAGATGTTATGCAGAAAGAGTAGGCAAGATTTAGACATAGCCTGGATGTGAGTAATAAGTGAAAGGAAATAAGCTATGCCAGTATAAGACACCTTTCTATCTGTGTAACCAAACATAAGAATGGTCAGACTGGGTCAGACAAATGGTCCATCTAGCCCAGTATCCTGTCTTCTGACAGTGGCTGATAGCAGATGCTTCAGCGGGAATGACTAGAACAGGCAATTGTTGAGTGATCCATCCGCTGTCATCCACTCCCAGCTTCTGGTGAACAGAGGCTAGGACACGCAGAGCATGGGGTTGCATCCCTGACCATCCTGCATTGGTCTGTATTGGTTAAGCAGGTGGTAAAGCTTTACCAACATTACTGGTTTGAGCAGCATTGTAGCCACTAACCTGGAAGTGCTGGGCCCATATCCTAGCTCCAGAACACTGGGGCAGGCAATCCCCCAGGAATGGAAGTTATTTAAATAATTTTTTCCCACTATTCAGTGGCGAAGTTCAACAGAGGGAGATTGGTATCAAAAATATGAGCCTGCCTCACATGCTTTGCCTTTGTGCCCTGGGGAGATGTGGTTTTAAAAGGGAGTGGATACAGACTAAAATGGCTACCACTCTGATATCTTGTGTCAAGTCACTTAAGGGACACTGATTAGGTTTAAAATTTTAATGCATATTCTTTGTAACTAACTCTGGAATACAACAATTGAAACAATTGTAGAAAAATCTAGATGACTTTCTATCCCTTTTTTGCAGTTCATTAAGCTTGGAATAGATCCTTTAACTTTGGAAACATCCTACTAGGGCAAGGCCCCAGGAGTTTATACTGCACCTGCCTGAGGCTCTAGAGGTGTTACCTCACTACAAATAATAGACTAGAAACTAACCTTAAACAGGAGTGAAACTGACACTTTCAAGTCACTTTCACAGTACTGTCAATCCCATATGTTCAAAAATCATGAATCAGGCTCACCAAAAATCATGAGATTGGCTTTAAATTCTTGAGATCATGTAAAAATAATAGATTTGGTGTTTTTATTTGCCTTCTGCTTTTTGAGCCTTTAGGGTGCACTGGGGTCACATTTTGAAGCTTTCTCCACAGCCACGAGGGCTAGAAACTTCATTTTTCTTTAAGAAGGAAGGCTGAAATCATCACCTATCCACATGACTCCAGGAGCTGGAGCTTTAAGGAAAACAATTATCCCGAGACTCATGACAAAATCATGAGAATTGGCAACACTGCTTTTACTTCTGTTTAAAGGCTAGTTACTTTCCAGAAGGCTCTTAAACACAACACTACAGTGACTGAGTTGCAGTTCTCACAGGAGAACATTTAAAACCAAACACCAAGAAAAGTCTTTATTTTAAAGTTAAGAAAAAAAACTGAGACTTCCGAGGTGTATCGGAGCCACTGCAGGCAGGAAAGGAAAATAAACAGGCACAGGAGCTCTGGGCAGCAATTCCTCTAGAAAGAAAGTTGGAGAGTCAAATCTTCTAGTTCTTAATCCAGTAAAACTTCTATTGTCATCAGTGCCTCCACTCACGGATATTAACATTTGCTTAATAACTATACACTTCTGTAACCATGCCTTAGTGGGTCACAACTGAGGATGCCAAATTCAGGACAAACTGCTGAGCAATAGGGCAAACACACCTCAAAACTGGTGGTTATTCTTTTATAAGCTATACCAAGCCAAAGTAAACTCCTATCTCACCACACTGGCTAACAAGAAAACATAAAGGCAGTTTCCTCAGGCATTCCAGTTCTTATATCACCACCAAAAACACTGGATTCAGAGATGAGTGATTCTTTACAACCAGTCTCATCAAATGAAAGGTTCTTCTGATCCCAAAGGACCAGCCACACACCCAGGTCAATATATAACTGAGATCTTACCCCAAAAATCACACTGATGCCAATCCTTTAGTATCTAAAATCTAAAGGTTTATTTATAAAAAGAAAGAAAGATGAGAATTAAAATTGGTTAAAGGAATCAATTACATACAGTAATGGCAAAGTTCTTGGTTCAGGCTTCTGGCAGTGATGGAATAAACTGCTGTCTTAAGTCAAGTCTCTGGAGTACATCTGCAGCTTGGATGGGTCATTCAGTCCATTGTTCAGAGCTTCAGTTTGTAGCAAAGTTCCTCTGGAGGTAAGAAGCAGGATTGAAGACAAAGTGGAGGTGTTTCCAGGACCTTTTATAGCTTTTGCCATGTGAAGGGCATCCCATTGTTCTTACTGTGGAAAATTACAGCGACAAGATGGAGTTTGGAGTCATATGGGCAAGTCACATGTTCATGCCCCATTTCCCTCAGTCATTGCAGGAAGCCATTACCTACATTCCAGACAGCACGTTTACATGATAGTCCCCTCAGTGTAGACGGGCATCTCCCATGGTCCATTGTCAACCAAGTGTTTCTTGATGAACCACTTAATTTGAACAGTCCCTCCAAGATGTGCTGGGCGTTACCTTGTGGGTGTTACCCCAGGAGCAAACATTTGCAATCCAAGTATAGAGCCGATACTTATAGCTTCACATACAAAAATGAAACATGCATACAGATAGCATAATCATAACCAGCAAATCATAACCTTTTCATAGACACCTCATTTGACAACCTTTGTACAAGATGTGCTGCAAATATATAACAGTGGTTGCAGCAATGCTCTATATGGTCATATTGTAGTCAGGTAACCACAACTCCATACTTCCGCACACAGATGCGGAACTTACATTTCACACTAATGCTGCGCTGTAGTTAAGATCTCCACCTGGGAGCTCGCACACCTCCTGTATGAAACTCGGGGGGGGGGGGGGTCACGCCCCCTCTTGCTTCCCCTAATTGGCACCCCTGCATCATCCCCAACTCGAGAGGGGAGGGCATGCAAAGGTCAGGTTTACTGGCCTGGACACCAGTTCCTCACATGGGGGTGAAATACAGACAGGCATCATGGGCACAAGCTGGGGCAGTGGACTTGGCGGCTCTGGCCTGTGCATTTCCCCGTCTCTGTCTCTTTGCAGTGAGATTGGTGGTCCCCTAAACCACAGACCAGAGGCTCAGAGACCAGGGTGGCTGTGTGGCCTGCATATGGGACACACTAAGTCTAGAGCTCTACCGGTCTCTGGGAACATTCCACCCCATTGTCCCAGAAACACAGAGTGACCTAGATTCCAATTGCACCTGGAAGGTTTCTTCTCAACTCCCTCCTGGGGGCTCCCCTTCCCAAATCCCGCCTTCCCGTTTCCACAGGCAGTTGTGTTTGCCTAGTCTGATTTCTTCCTGTTCTCCAAGGTCCTGACAGGGCCAAGCTCCCAGTCAGCCCCTGCTGATGATCCAACTCTCTACCCCTCCACTATTATAGGACAGAGGTCCCCAAACAGTGGGGTGCACCCCCCTAGGGGCACATGGAGGAATGTCTGCAAGAGCAGAGCTTGGGCCCGGGCCAGCTGCCACAGGGGATGGGGAGGGAGCACCACCCAACTCCGCTCCTGGTCCCAGCTGTGGCCCCAGCCTCGTCCCCTTTACCCTGTCCTCCCCCCAGCAAGAGCTGCAGCCCTTCTCCCAGCCCCAGCGGAGGGGGGGGGTGCAGACAGGGGTAAAAAGTTCGGGGACCATTGTCATAGTAGATAGAAACAATCAAGTTGGATATTTGCAACAAGAAAAAATAACTGGGTTTCTTTAGCCTCCAATTTTCGTGCTCTCTATGGTTCTGCCTAGAGCTGGTCCAAAAAAAAAAAAATCTCATTAGTTTATGCTGAAATTTTGAAGTTTTGGATTTCCCCCCCTCCCTTTCCTGGCCCCCCTTCCCCTTGAATACAATAGACTGAATGATATCTGGGGGCTGATTTTTTTCTCTCTCACTTTCCAGCTTTCACTCTAACTTCTCTGAAACTAAGGACGTTTTGAAAAGTTAGAGACGCAAAAAGAAAAGAGAGAAAAAGAAAATCCAACTCAGTAACTCTGCCAGTTTCATATTGGCAAGGCAGAGCCCTAGTCCATGAGCTGCCCTGTATCTCATGGGTACAGTCTGAGCTGGGAATCATCGCCATGGACCCAGAAGAACGGGAAGATTCTCTCCCCAGCGAAAGAGGCCAGCGGGAAAGTGAAGATTGAGGCCCAGCTGTTGGCATCAAAAAATGCCACCTGGCCCCCTTCATAATCCAGAGAAACCCGGATCCTCTTGGGACTCCAGCTCAGGGTCAGAGGGCAGGTGAAAGCGAAGTCCTGATTCGTGTGAAGGGATACAGCCCAGATCCCCTCCTCAGGGTCACATCTGATCCATTCTTCTCTTCTCACAGACTCTCTGGCCACCCCCACAGCCCACCAGTCGCCCCCATCCCCCACCTCCACCTCCCAGTAATGTCTCCCCGAGATGAATCCTTCACAGCCCAGCACACAGGGAGCCAAATTAAATCGCTTGGGATTGTGGGGCAGAACGTGCCAGCCACCCCAGCTCACGGTTCTCCCATCCTCAGAAAGGGTGAGCAGCTCATGAGCCGTGTCTGGATCCAGAGTCACATTTGCTGGGAGGGGAGAGAGAGAAAACAGCAGTGTCAGAGGCAGAGCTTGGCCCTGGGGGTGGCTGGGCTCATTTCTCACACACCCCCAGCAGCCCCGCCCTGGCAGGGATCCTCCCAGATTTCCTGCCTCTTTATCCTGGGTCCCAGAGAACTCTCTCTCTCTGCTAGGGCTGAGCCAGGATTTCACTGCAGCGGCCTCTTCCAGGCACTAGGGGGTGCTGTTGTAAGAAGAGACAGGAGCACCAGAAGCTCCCTAAAAGTGTGTGTGTGGGGCCACTGGTACCTGAATCATGGGCCCCACCCCCTTTCCCTAATGCCCCGCTCCTTCCCCAGGCCCCACCCACCCCTTCTCCCCAAGCCCCCGCCTTTGCACCGCCCCTTCTCCCAGAGGACCTGTTCCTGCACCGCCTCTTCCCCCAAGGCCCCACCCTTGCACCACCTCTTTCTCCGAGGCCCCACCCCCACCCACCCCTTCTCCCCAAGCCTCCATGATCGCACTGCCTCTTCCCCTGAGTAGCTGCCCCATGCTTACTCCTCTACGCCCCCACCATCGCTCGCCCTTACGCCCAGTTAAAAGTGATGGGGCCACAGCTCGCTGGTCCCCCCCCCTGTTCCGCGCCCCCCGGGGAGAGGGCTGGAGAGAAAATAGGGCCATGGCGTGGAGAACCTAGCAGAAGTTCTACCCCTGGAGATTGCAAAGTGGTTGGAGCACTGACTCTCAGTCAGTTAATATGGGGATTAGACAGGGCGCTAGCCCTCACAGGTTACTGCAGCACTAGGAAGACTGCGAGCATCATTGAAGTCTTTTCACCCGTTTCTGTGGGGGATTACTGGCACGTGGGTGGCCACAGGTGGGCTCATGCGTTCAAGTGTACACTGCCCCTACAACATAAATTGAACTCTGCCTTTTTGAGTGATAAAGAAGTACTAATGCTTTTGTAATGTGAGATCTTCTGAAAGATTTTTAAACTGGTCCTTGGTATCACTGAGTAGCTGACTTAAGGGAGAGGTCAGTGGCTCTGTTGACAGGAGCTCTCCAGCCAACATAGCGCTGTCGCTTAGGTCGGTATAAATATGTTGTTCAGGGGTGTGGATTATTCACACCCCTGAGTGCCGTAGTTATACCGAAGTAATTGTGTCTGGGCTCAGACACTTAGGTTTTTTCCCTACCTCTGCACCAAAAAAAGTTATAAAAATCTGACAACAATAAAAGGAACTCATTTTTTAGTACGGCTACGTCTAGAGGAAACATTGAACAAATGACTCCAATTTGCTTCTCAACCTTAGTGCAGATTAGGGTGACCAGATGGGATGAAGAAAATATCGGAACACATCGGGGGTGGGGGAAGGGGGTCCTGCCGGAGGAGGAAAAAAAAAAAAGCAGAGTCCCGCCAGTGGAACAAAACAAAACAAAACCAGGAGTGCGAAATATCGGGACAAACGCCTAAAAATCGGGACGTCTGGTCACCCTAGTGCAGATTCTGTTGCGGCGATCATTAAAACAATTTCCTTATGCACATGGATTTTAGTTCTCTTTGAAAGTTATTAGCAGCTGATAGCTCCATATATCATAAGGCCAGGAGGGACCAGAGGTGAAAGTAAGCTGGTACGGTCCAATACGGCGTACCAGCAAGAGCCAGTACGCCGTGTTGGATCGCGCTGGCTTCCGCGGCCGGAATTAAAAGGGCTCTGGGCTTCCCGCAGCGGGGGCAGCCGGGATGGAGCTGGGATTTAAAGGGCTCGGGGCTCCCCGCAGCCACGGGAGCTCCGGGCCCTTTAAATCCCGGCCCGAGCCCTTTAAATCCCAGCTGGAGTGCGGTGGGGATTTAAAGGGCCCAGAGCTCTGCAGCGGCCGGAGCCCCGGGCCCTTTAATTTGCCCGTGAGCCCCAGGGGCTCCCAGCCACCTCTGCAGCTGGGAGCCCCGGGTTGATTTAAAGGCCCTGGGGCTCCCAGCCACAGCTGATGCCCCAGGGCCTTTAAATCTTGAGAGGCCCCGCCTCTTCTGGTTGAGGCCACGCCTTTTCCGGATGAGGCCACACACCCCTCAGGACTCCGGCAGTACCAGTAAGTCCTGTACGTTACTTTCACCCCTGGGAGGGACCATAGTGATCACCTAGTCTGACCTCCTGCATAACCTAAAACTTAAACAAAAGAATTCCTGTTTGAAGTAGAGCAGATCTTTTTAAAAAAACATCCAATCTTGAGTTCAAAATTGCTAGGGATGGAGAATCCACCACAACCCTGTTTCAATGGTCGGAGGCAGATTATGATTTCGTGGGGCCCTGGGCCAAAGCAAGTGGGGCCCCTCCCCACCCCTTCCGTCTGCAGTCCCTCCCCTGTCCCTCTCCCTCAATTGGCCAGGACCCTTGGGCACGGGCCCTGTTGGCCCAGTGGCTAATCCGCCACTGCCAATGGTTAATTAGACTCACTGTTAGATATGTACACCTTATCTCCAGTCTGAATTTGTCTAGCTTCAATTTCCAATCATTGGACCTTGTTATACCTTTGTAGCTATATCTCTCAAACCCCTTGACCAAATTACCCCAGATTTGGGCCAATTTTTCTAAGTGCTCTGAAGTTCATATGCTGTCTCATATTGTCTTGAAAATTGCTGAGTTGAGGTCTGGGGTTAGGTTAGTGGCCTAAATTTGGGGTTGTTCTAGCAAGGAACTGCAACAAGGATTTTGATGCTGTTCAAATTAGTACTGCCATGCGCTACCAGAGATAAATCTGCAGTGAGCATTATTAATTTGGGCCGCATCAGAGCCATAGCTAAGAACATAAGAACACAAGAACAGCCACACTGGATCAGACCAATGGTCCATCTAGCCCAGTATCCTTTCTTCCGACAGTGGCCAATGCCAGGTGCTTCAGAGGGAATGAACAGAGTAGGTAATCATCAAGTGATCCATCCCCTGTTGCCCATTCCCAGCTTCTGGCAAACAGAGGCTAGAGACACCATCCCTGCCCATCCTGGCTAATAGCCATTTATGGACCTATCCTCCATGAACTTATCTAGTTATTTTCTGAACCCTATTATAGTCTTGGTCTTCACAACATCCTCTGGCAAGAAGTTCCACAGGTTGACGGTTCGTTGTGTGAAGAAATACTTCCTTTTATTTGTTTGTTTTAGTTTAGCTCCAGGTGTGCAAACTAAGGTTATAAAAACTAGAATGATGTGACGTGATATTTGAGGAAGTATGTATCTGCAGAACCCCTCGTTACAGTGAGTCATCACAGGAATTCTAGAGCACTTAGAGAAAGGCTGTTAAACTTGTATCAACCTTAATTAACTAGAGCAGAGCAAAGCTACCTCTCTGCTACAATTTCCAGCTATCTTTACCCAGAGACTTACCCCATTCTCTTTCCAGTTCAGATGACAGAGTGTCTACAGAGAGGAGAACAGAAGTGAGATTTCTGCTGTTCATAAGCTTAACAATGCTTTAACGTTCTGACGAAAGTCAGAGGGAAATCAACAGGCATACATGGGCTCGGTCTATTCTAAAAAACGTAGGTCGACCCAGCTACGTCGCTCAGGGGTGTGAAAGATCCACACCCGTGACAGACATAGTTAAGGCAACCTAACTCCCAGTGTGGGCAACACTAGGTTGAAGGAAAAATTCTTCTGTCAACCTAGCTACCACCTTTCGGGGAGATGGATTACTAACGTCAAAGGGAGAAGCCCTCACGTCAGCGTAGGTAGTGTCCACAGCTGCGCCACTGAAGCATTTCAAGCACAGACAAGCCCTGAGACAGGGAGAGACCAATGAAGGAGACCAAAAATTTCAAGTAAACCAGATTACACTGAAAAGAAATCAGCTATATAAAATTATATATAAACACCGTTCTGGACTCCAGTCCTACTTTCCACCAAGGAGTTCAGAACACATCATTAGATTATGCCTGAGACACCCTAGGGAGTCTAATCATTATTATCACCCCCACTTTAAAGGAGGGAAAACTAGAGTAGAGAGATATTTTGTGACCTCTCTGAGGTCACATAAGCAATCAGTGGCTGGAATTGGACCCAGATATCCTGACTCCCAGCCCTGGGCGCCATCTGCTGGATTCGTTTAGTTTCTCTCTCGTATTTAATAATAGTTGATTACGCTCTTGTCTGTTTACCCATATGCAGGACCACACCCAGTTTGGGGTTGTCAGACAGGAGGACATGACACTGCTCCTTTGACCCAGATCTTGCATTTCTTATTATTTTGGACAAACAGGTTAATTAAAAAAAAATAGCTTCCTCGTCAATTTTGTTTGTGTTGTGGAATTCCCCGGCACCTTCCCTTGGTTTAGAAATGGTAACAGAATGCTGTATTGCCATTTAACTGGGGCTTGCATTAATAGCTATTTTGCCAGATCCCATCTCCTACAGACACAGATGCCCAGATGCACAAAGGGACTTTCCTGTTTCCCCCCACCTCCTTGGGGGTTTAGGAACCTAAGTACCTTTGTGGATCTGGATCACAGACCCCTTTCTCAGTTTGACCTCCTAGATCCCTCCTTAGTACCTTTGAATTTCTGGAGAGTCTTCTTTAGAATGGTATATTTCTTCATGAAAATATGGATTCCCTCTTCCAGCCCAGAAGAAATCTCCACTGGCTGCTGGGACTTCCACTTCTCCCACCTAGAAAGAAGAAAATTATAATTATTTTAATGTATTGCTAATGGTTTGTATTGTCATCCACTTTTATGTGAATTTCATTCTTGCGAAAGATGTCAGAGTACGCGCCCAGGAGAATGAATGGCTCCTTTGAACTGGGAAAGGAAAGGCATCTCTGTGGATAAGATGGGACTTCTGCTTCCATGCCCTGTTCACTCTTTGGTCTCTATACCATGGATGTCAATGAGCAAGACAAGAAGAGCCAATGGACCTCCTAGCCTTTGGTATGGCAGCACTTGTCCAACTGGATTCAGACGGCTCCCCTCCAGCTCATTTCACACAGGTTACCAGAGACTCACTGGGTTGGAAGTAGCCTTGGAAGGATTACATTTCAATTGGGACATGTCCATTTTGCCATACACACAAAAACCGATGGAAAAAATATTTCCATCGATAATAATCAAAATGTACAGAGAGGCTGAGTAAGAAAACGCTGCGTGAGCACTTCTTTGAGTTTGATTTAAGGAAATTTAATCTGTATATTTTGACACGTGAGGTTGACAGTGTGTGTGTTAATGGTTATATGGCTTTAGCTTTTTGAATGTCATTACCGACCGTCATTAAATAATTATTGTGCAACCCACCCCCTTTGTCTGACCCTCCCGCATAATGTTCCACAACTGAAAATTTAAAAATCGATCAAAATTCTGCCTAGCCTAGTGGTAAGCTATGTAGGTACCCATAGAGCTGTCATTATCATAGTGTATGAGCACTTCGCAGCCTTTAATGCATTTATCTTCACAACACATCTGTGAGGTAAGGGAAGGATTATTATACCCGTTTTACAGATGGGGAATGGAGGCCCAGTGCCTAAGGACACACAGGGCAGCTGTAGCAATGTGATGATATTTGATTGCAAGGTGGTGCTAGAGATTTAGAGGTGAAGGGCCTATACTCCATCCCCAAAATCCTGAGGCAGCCAGCACGGGCAGCAGGTATCAAAGCCCAGGGCAGGCTAAGCCTCCCCTAAGCCAGGCTGTGGTCCCACCCATGTTCCACCCTGAGACCCCGCCTCCCTTCCCCTCTCCTCTGAAGCCAGCGGGGGCTCAGCTCCAGCCAGCAATGTGGAGCTTGGGCTGCCAGAGGCCAGGGGCTGGGTCTGCCCTGGGCGGTTCAGGCCGGCCAGGAGGTCAGGCCAGTGGCTCAGCCTGGGGATCGGACCAGCAACTTGGCCCGATGCTCGAACCAGCGACTTGGCTCAGGGGTTGGGCCAGCAGCTTGTCAGCCCAGGGCTCGGACGGGCTAGAGTGGCCAGGGTGGGCCAGCCGGCGGCTTGGGGCAGGCAAGCTGGGGCTCCTCTGGTGGTGGGTGGGGCTTTGGGGCTCCTCTGGTGGTGGTGGGGGCTCGAGGCTCTGGCAGCTGGTGGGGGGGGTGAAGGGCATGGGTAGAAGGGGCAGGGCCAGCGGGTTAGCCTCTCTGAAGCAGAGGTTCACCTCCTGGCCATGGCAGCCAGTTCTCCAAGGAAATAACTTATTTAGTTCAGAGACCCAAGTTAAGAATCCCAACCTAGGGATAGAGAAATCCAGTCTTATAAAAAAGCAACAGCTCCAGGAGTCAATAACAAGGATCGCGGTTTGCATCTAAAGTGCATCCCTGCCTCACACACTTGGTGGTTCTCCTTGGGGACATGGCTCAGCCTCCCAGTTGCTCCCAATGAAAATATGGCCACTTGTGTCCAATCAGCTTCCCAACATAGTGAAATGTGGGGGGGCAGTGAAAAGGAGCAACATACCTGTTTGAGATGCTTATGAAATCCTAGAGGGGAGAGAGAAGAAGAAGCTGTTATGTTCACGGCATAAGACACAGAGAAGTTAAATAACAAGATAACTACTCTTGATGCAAGATTGCACCATAACCTGACTTCACTTCGTAGAATTCAGAACAACAACACTCAAAAACCCAAAAGCAGAGAAAGAAAACAGGCTGTTCCCTAAAGCAAAGCAGCACAACTCAACACCATCTTGCTTTAAGTTTGCTCTTTCCAGACATGCTTCACTACAGAGCCCCCCAGCCTGCAAGCAGGACCAGGAAACCTTCTACACTCTTAAAGCAATAGCTTGCCATTCCAACACAGTCCTCAATCCACCACAAGTCCCACATGCCACAAGAGGTTTCTCCCGCTCTGAACGAGACCCACTTTGCCTTCACTAAGAGTCCCATATGCAGCTTCTTGTAATTGGGGTCTCTGCTATCAAGCTGAGATATAAATATACACATCCACCCATTTACATCACTTACCAGTATAAACTCAGGGATAGTCTGTGAACCTAATGCCTTAAGTCTAGATCCTTATAGGTATTTAGGCACCATTGAAATCAATAGGACGTAGGTGCCTTACATACCTTTGGAGAATCTAGGCTTTAACCAGAATTGTGACTTCCTGGAAGTATTCCTTCGGGTTCCAAAGGACGTAGTTATGACATAAGTAAAATGTGGGGAAATCATAATAGATCTCACTGCCCCTGCTTTTCAAAGGGGCAGGCAAATGAGAGATGGGGACCTGCCTCACATCCATATCCCTTTGTGAGGTGGAGTTCTAACCCCTGAGTGATCCACTCCAGCAGCCCAGCATTTCAAGGAATGGTACATTTGTGCCTTCCCTGGATCACACAGGAGTGCAGTAGAGTGAAGAGGAGGAAACTCTCTGCACCTTCTTACTCCATGGGCGGCAAGTGACTCCTCCATTTAGGGAGGTTGGGCACCCATGCTCCACCCCAGCCCCACTCAGCTCCCTCCCCCGAGCCCCCCCCACCTGCCCCCACCTGCCCCTTCCCCTGAGGCCACCGTGCCCACTGGCCAGCCAGCTGGCCGGCTGCTCACTGAGTGCCGCTTCACCCCCTCCCACAGACCTCCCCTGCCTGCCACTTGCACCTCTTCGCCCCTTTCCCTAGGCCCCCCTTACCCGCTGGCCAGCTACTCATGGTGCCTCTTCACCCCCTCTGGCAAGGCCCATATGTGGGCAGAGCAGGGACAGGAAGAGGTGGAGTGAGGGTAGGGACTCAGAGGGAAAGAGGTCGAGCAGGAGCGGGGCCTCGGGGCAGAGCGCAGGTGGGGCCACGGCTGGGGCACCCTTTTGGCAGCAGCACACCCCAAAGGCAACAGGCCGGCTGTCTGGGGAGGCTTAGCCTCCCTTGGCCTCTTATACCCGCCGCCCATGCACCCTACTGCAGGTGCCGTCATCATTTTGCTTTGCTTTTCCTCACAGGCCAATGACTGGAGGTTGATCTTGAAGGGAGCAAGTATTTTTATGTACTTAACTGTAGACAGTGGGATATATGTGTGCTCGGACTCCTGGGCTCTAAAATTAATGATTCAGGAGACTGCCCATCCCTGCTGAGGGACCTGGGGTTTAAGTCTCACCTGTAGGAAATAAGCCGATGGCTGCTGATACTTCTCTATCTCATCAAGCAGGTCATAGAGAAATGAAATGTCCTCTGAGAATTTAGCCTCATTCGCATTTTGCCTCTTCACAATCTCCTTGTCCAGCTCTTCCAGCTGGGCCAGCAGGAGCCGCTCCTGTTCCTCCAGAAACTGCCGCAGCTGCTCAAATTCAGCCACAATCTTCTGCCGCTCGACGTTTGTCTTTTCCTTTGATGAGCAGACACAAACAAGCCGACTTTCATATCGGTGAACACCAGGGCTCTGATTCAGCGTGAGCCCTTTCAAATGGACTGTGGTTTCCCAGCAAACCGGCTGGTGCTAGATGGTTCTGCACTCACCCCAAGGCAGGGCAGTGAGTAATCACCATAATCCGGACCACAGAGGGACTGGAAAACCCACAGTTGCTGCACTCAGAGACCTGGTCTACCCTCCAAAGTTGAAGCACATTTAATCAAGCCCATTGTTTTGCACCATTTGTTGCATCAAGGACATGCAAATAGTAGCACCTGATACTATCAATGCTGTTTGCAATACAAATCAGGCTCTTGAGACTCAGAGGAGGACATGAAAGAGCAACAATTGGATGGCTTGCTTTGTCCAAATGCAAACCAAAGAAGGAATGCATCTTCTTTAATGGTGGGGGAACTAGTCATTTGTTTAGAGTTTGCCACACACTCTAAGGTGTCCTTGATACAACTTCAAAATACACCACATAAATTCCCTAAGTGCAGCAGTACAATATAAGGTCATCAAGAGAGCTGGGCAAAAAAATTTGGACACACAATCTACGTGACAAAAAATGCAGTTTTGGTCAACCTGAAACTAATTGAGAATTTGTTCACAAAATGGCCAAAAAAAAAAGGAGGTGGTAGTAACACAGAGAAGGACCAGACTGGGTCAGACCAAAGGTCCATCTAGCCCAGTATCCTGTCTTCCAACAGTGGCCAATGCCAGGTGCCCCAGAGGGAATGAACAGAACGGGTGATCAAGTGATCCATCCCGTCGCCCATTCCCAGCTTCTGGCAAACAGAGACACCATACTTCCCCATCCTAGCTAATAGCCATTGATGGACCTATCCTCCATGAACTTATCTAGTTCTTTTTTGCCACTGCTTGTGACCTATAGTCCAGTGGCTCGGGCCCTCCGCTGGAATATTAGAGACCCATATTCAAATTTCCACTAGGGAACAACCTGAAGTAGATATCTTTGATTCCCCCAAAATTCAGATTTGGTTCAAGCTGAATCAATTTTTTTTTCAGAACTACTGCTGATCCAGAAACATATTCACCCAGCTCCAGTCACCAAACCACCAGGCAATTGAAAAGTTCAAAGCCTTCTCCCCCTCCTCCTCATTTTTGAAATCCTGGAATCATGTTTACTAACTGAATGAGGAGACTGTGTGTGTAGATACGCTGCAATTTACAGAGAGGGAACAGACAATGCTAGTCATAATACATTTCTCCAGTGTAGCGAAGGTCACAGACCCGCACTCACACAGGGAAATACATAAGGAATAACAATGAAGACCTACCAGAGCCTCTTTGCTTTTCCTCTCTTCAGTCAGTTTAGATTCCAGAAGCAACATGCTTTCCTTCGTCAGAGCCTTCATATGAGTCTGAATTGCTCGCTGTGTCAAGAAAAGGTGTTTGGGTAATATGTTTTCCTTAAGAACATAAGAACGGTCATACGGGGTCAGACCAAAGGTCCATCTAGCTCAGTATCCTGTCTTCCGACAGTGGCGAATGTCAGGTGCTTCAGAACAGGCAATCATCAAGTGATCCATCCCAGCTTCTGGCAAACAGAGGCTAGGGACCCCATCCCTCCTGCCCATCCTAGCTAATAACCATTGATGGACCTATCATCCATGAACTTATCTAGTCCTTTTTTGAACCTGGTTATAATCTTGGCCTTCACAACATCATCTGACAAGGAGTTCCACAGGTTGACTGTGCGTTGTGTGAAGAAATACTTCCTTTTTTGTTTTAAACCTGCTGCCTATTCATTTCATTTGGTGACCCCTAGTTCTTGTGTTATGAGAAGGAGTAAATAACACTTCCTTATTTACTTTACCAATACCAGTCATGATTTTATAGACCTCTATCATATCCCCCTTTGGTCATCTCTTTTCCTGGGTGGGCAAAAACAGAGAAAGAGGAGAGAGTTTCTTTTCCTGCAAACAATGTCTTTCCATGGATGCAGTTTAGATTTTGTTTAAGCCCTTTCCAACTTCCTCAGTGGGAGAAAATGATGCTATTTTCCATGAAAGTTCCGTGTCTATAGCTTCTGGGTGGGACCTGGTCCTTCCACAGAAAAAAGTTTCAGTTTAAATAAAACCATTAGGTTGAAATGAATGGAACTAGCTGCAGGGGAAAGTATTATTCAATGAATATAATCCTGGCAAAACCAGGTCTTAAATGCCTGGCATAGGGTGCAAAAGGAATTGAGTCCCAGGACACATTAAATTATGGAACCATTCTGTAGCTTTTCCCATGGAGGGATGTGTTGGTAAATTTCATTCTAGTAATCTGAGGCCTGGTCTACACTAGAAAATTAGGTTGGTTTAACTACATTGGTCAGGGGTGTGAAAAATCCACACCCTTGAGCCGTGTAGTTAAGCCGACCTAAGTCCTTGTGTAGACAGTGCTAGGTTGAGAGGAGAATTCTTCAATCAGCCTATCTACTGCCTCTCGGGAAGGTGGATTATGTGTGCTGACAGGAGACCCCCTCCAGTCGGCGTAGGTAGTGTCTATGCCAAAGTGCTACCGTGGCGCAGCTTTAGTGTTTAAAGTGTAGACAAGCCCAGAGTTTCTGGTTTTCTCAGAGCATCTCCAGAAGTTCAGCGATAAATTGCAAATTTCCAGATTTCCAAGTGTCTTAGATGTTTAGCCTTGCCATGGAAAGTTATGACTTTCTAATAAAAGGGTGTATTTTGTTTCCTAAGTGGAAGGATTTCTACCCCTCAGTTAGACAGGGCTGGAGACTGGTCAAGCATTTAATGGGAACATGGGCCTTTTTTGTTCCATATCCGTTTGTTGACTCTCTGGATGCTATTAAAAAGCATGAAGATCATGCTCCTTCTGCAAGGAACTGTCAAGGAGAAGCGAGTCATACCAACCTCAAAACCCACGTTCCACCGGAGTAGCAACAGCAGCAGCAGCAGTGGCAGCTGTAGCAAGAGGACAGACAGCAATAATTTAACCTGGAATAATAATAAAATAAATAAGCATTAAAACCTGCCTGACGGGTGTTTGGACCCGAGTGCACATGACACGGGACTGAGGAATTCACAACCGTGCTGCTGATCACCACACCTGCTGCACAGACGCAAATTCTCTCTTCTGCTCCCAGGGCTGTCGTGGGACTGGACCTGCCCGGAGCTCACTGGCACTAGCATTCCAAAAGGTGTGTGGAGACGGTGGTGGTGAAGCACAGCTAGCTGGCCTGTGGGAGGGCGTGTACAATTCACCCCTCAAAGGGGTGGCACAGGATTCACTCTCCTCAGGAGCTCCCCGAAGCTGGCACACCCCCTGGTTGGAATGGAGACATTCTGCCCCCCACACCCCACTCAGAGCTGTGTATCAGGAACACAACACAGCCAGTAGCCAGCGTACATCACTTACATTTGCTGCGTGACGAGAAGCCCATAACCCAGTGGTCCCAAAACTTTTCTAAGGCTGGGGCCGCAGCTGGGGGTGGGTCTGGGGCCAGGAAAGGGGGCCGAGGCTGGGGACTGGGCCAGGGTTCCATCCCCCCCTGCACTGTGCCACCCTTTCCCCCGGAAGCCCTACCCCTGCCCCGCCCTTCCCCAAGGCCCTGCCCCTGCCCCGCCCCATCCTTGAGGCCAACCCCACACCTCTCCTCCCCCCAAGCCCAGTTCCCATACTGCCCCTTTCCCCTGAGGCCCTGCCTCCGCACTGCTCCTCCCCGAGGCCCCACGGCCCTGCCCCCCGCATCACCACTTCCCATGAGGCCCTGCCCCCGCACCGTCCCTTCCCCCAAAGCCCCACTCCACTGCTTCCCCCCCAAGATCCCCCGCCCGCTCGCTCCTCTCCGTCCCGTCCCCCAGTCCCTCGTCCTTACGGCCAGTAAAAAGTGCTCCCTCCCCACGGTTCTTGCGCCCCGATGAGAGATGGCAGGTAGGGTGAGGATAAGTGTGAAGGGTCTTAAAAGCAAAGACGAGGAGATTGTGTCGATGTGATGGAGAAGGGAAGCCAGTGAAGACACAAAAACAGAGAGGTGACATGGTCCAAGTGACGAGCCAGGAAAATGACCCGAGGAGCAGCATTCTGGATAGAGATGACGCGGGATAAGAGTGCATTTGCCAAAGCCAGAAAGGAGGATCTTGCTGTAACTGAGACGTGACATGACGAGGCCCTGGATGACAGAGGAAAGGCCAGATCCTAGAGAGATAAAGGAACAGCAGCAAGATTTAAACACAGCCTTGGCCCTAGAAAGGGGGTGGAGTCAAAGGATTACACAGGTCACAGGTGTGTTTGACAGTGGAAATGGAGGTGACGGTTCAGATGACTGAGAAAGGAGGGAGAGGGAAGAGCTTAGGAGGAAAGATTCAGAGCTCTGTCTTGGCCACATTGGCTGATCATCCACAAGGAGATGCCAGAGGGAGGCAGAGATGAACAGAAGGTCCAGAGCAGATGGGTAGCTCTGTGAGCGGGGTGCCGGAACAACGGGGGCTAGGGGGGCATGCCCCCCCCCACTTTTTACCGACTGTATGGGTGAGTTTCGGGGGGAGGGGAAGGAGAGGAGCGAGCGAGGGGCAGGGTCTTGGGGGGGAAGAGGCAGCATGGGAGTGGGGCCTTGGGGGAAGGGTGGCACGAGGGGAGGGGCAATGCTTCGGACACCTGTGGCCCCACCCTGCATTTTTAGGGACCTTTTCCTGCTCCTGTCTGTGAGTCATCTGTATAGAGAGGAGAGAGGGATTTGTGTTTGTGAATGTGATTGCTCAGAGACAAGGTGTAAGAAGGAGAAGAGAAGGAGGCCAGAAGGCCGGCGCAGAAAGTTGGACTGGGGACGAAGACAATGCTCCAAAGGATATGCTGAAGGAGCAAAGATGCCGACTTTCTATTGTGGCAGGGGGTGCTTGACCCTGCTCTGCCTCAGACCCCACCCCACCTCTTTCCCCAAGGTCCCACCCCCGCCCTTCCTTTTCCTGCCCCACCCCCACCTTGTCCTGCCCCCACTCTGCCCCTGCTCCATCGCTTTCTGCCTTTTTCCACCCCCCCCCCCAAGCACGCCCCCCCCCCCCCCCCCCCCCCCCCCCAGCGCCTACTGCCCACCGTGGAACAGCAGATCCGTGGCAGGCAGGAGGTGCTGGGAGGGAGGGGGAGGCGCTGATCAGTGGGGCCCGCCGGCAGGTGGGAGACACTGGGGGGAGGGGGAGCTGATCGGGGGGCTGCCGGTGGGTGCTGAGCCTCCCCCATTTTTTTTCTCTGTGGCCCCAGAGCACCCACGGAGTCGGCACCTATGTGAAGGTGCGATTACAGAGAGAGGAGGAGAAGCAGGAGAGGACAGTCACAAAAGCGAAGGGAGGGCAAGATTTCCAGAGGAGCTTAGTCCACAACGTTGAAAGTGGACGACAGGTGGAGGAAGAGGCCAGAGTCCTGGCTCTGAGCGCTGGCTAGGAAGAGGTCTTAGATGAGAGCCGGGAGATGGGGTCACAGGGCGGAGCAGAGGAGATCAGATGAAAATGACGAGCATGGAAGAACATGAGAAATGAAATCAACCCCTTTTTAAAAGGACAGTTTTAACTCTATGATACTAACCACGATTTCCTACCTTGTAATTCCTAGCAGCAGCCTCCGGTGTGGGACCCACAGGCTGCGACTTGTGAGCTGCACGGTCCCTGTAGATCAAACCTATTAGTTTTTGATCCTCTTCACAGAAGAATTTCAAATCCTCCTCATACAGGTCACACACTCTCCCCTCCTCTCCGGCTGCCACCCGCAAGCTCAGCTGCTTGGCTATTTCTGCAATACGCCCCAGCTCCCTGTTGGGCTTGCAGTTTCTCTGCTGGGTGGTTTCTCTGCACTGAGGGCAGGAGAAGTTTGTCTCCGACTCCCCCCAGCACTGGTCGATGCAGGCTTGGCAGAAGTTGTGCCCACAGTGGATAGACACCGGGGCTTTGAAATACTCCAAACAGATGGAACAAGTGACTTCATCTTCAAGCTTTCCTACAGGGCTCTCTGTGGCCATGGCTAGCTGCAGGGAGCCTGACTGGGTTATTTTCAGTTTCCCCTCTGGTCTGAAACGCTCATAGCAGGAAGCAGCAACCCAGCCTTTCGCTTCCTGAAGTCACCTCTTCTGTGTGACAGACCTCACCTGTTGTTATAGTTATGAGCGACGGGTACTGTGAATTTGCCCACACTTCGGGCTGAACTGCTTTGAGCACTGGCTTAGCTGCACCTTAACCGCCCCCCTTTGACAGCAAGGGGTATTTCCGATTGCAAAGGCAAGACTTTCAGAGTTACAGACCTTGGGGGGGTTTGGTGAGGAATGCACAGGCATGCATGGGGGTGGGTGAACCCCCACTTTGGGGAGGCTAGCCTGCCCCCTTCCACCTGAGGCCCCCTGCCCTCTGGAGCCCTGAGTACCCCCCCATGGCCAGAGGAGCCCTGGCCTTCCTGCCCCAGCTGGCCCCCCTGAGTGCAGGGCCTGCCCCAGCACCAGGCTGAGCCGCTAGCCCCCGCCAGCACTGGGCCGAGCTGCTGGCCTGACCCCTCCTCCCCTGCTGGGCCCAGCGCCACCCTGTCCGCCGATGGGCTGAGCTCAGGGCCACCGGCTAGAGCTGAGCCCCCGCCAGGTAGAGAACCAGGGCGGGGCTTCAGGGCACAACAGGGGCGGGGCCACAGCCTCTGTCAGGGGAAGCTTAGCCTGCCCTGGTGTATGATACCCACCACCCATGAGAGGGAGGATGATCCACTAGCCTAGGATCTAGATTCAGCTCCATGCTCTGCCGCAACCTTCTTGTCTCCGACCTTTCAACAAGAGTAATTAACCACAAAAACAGCTTCCCGGGGTCAGGGTGGATTCTCCGTCACTGACCATTGTAAAAATCAAGATCGGCACTAGGAATTATTTCGGGGGAGTCCTCTGGCCTGTGTGATAGAGCAGGGCAGACGAGATGATTCCAACGGTCCCTTCCGGCCTTGGAATCTAGGACGTCCCTTAGGCCCAGCTCCACAAAGAGATGGAGGATTATAAACCCCAGATTTCAGTGCTACTGTGATCCACAGAACCCCTCCCTTCCCCCCACCCCACCCCCCACTCAGCTGGCATCTCAGCTCAACTTGGTCCTTGAGTTTTCAGAGTGAAAGTCCCCTAGGCACCTACGTTTCTGCCCATGGGTGTGTGCTGCTTCCCTCTAGTCATCTGGATGCCCATCTACAGCCAAAGCCCCAGTGCAATCCTCAAACCAGGTGGAGACGGACACTCAGCGCCGGGGACGTGGGAGATCCTTGTTCAATTCCCCCTCCCCCCCACTCCACCCGATGAGGAGAAGGGATTTGCGCAGGGGTTTCCCCATCTCCTCAAGGGAGCGCCTTAGCTAGTGTCTCTCTGTCTCTGGTCCAATGAATATTTCAGTTTGGAATCTGCATGACAGCAGCTTCCGCAAGGGAGATGGAGAGATCCATAGAACTCTCTGCTCACTTTGATCACCTTGGGTTCATCTCTCAGCCTTTCCCAGCAGAGCCCACTAGTGAGTATCTGAGTTACATTTAAGCCCCAATCCTGAAGGCTCCCTCCACACTGCCTCCTGGCTGACTTTGGGCCTTGATAGTGGAGTTTCCCAGGTTCAGATCTGCCCCCACTCCACTTCCCCCAGAGGATTTACCCAGACCAGTTACCGCAGGCTAAAGCTTGTCTTCATTAGGATTTAAATGCAGGTTAAGAATACATCATTTTTTACCCCCCGAGTGAAGAAGAGGCTTCTGGGGGTGGGGCTGGGAGAAAGAGCTTAGTTTGATTCTTTTCCTTCATTTCTGTGTTTTTATTGCTAACTTTTGTTTGTTTCTCTTCTCTGGTTTCACTGGCGTTTTTGTTTTTGTTTTGTCACTGAACCGATTATTTGAAAGAAATTTCTGATAGCCGATGGCTCTTTAATCTAGCAGAAAAAAGATATAACAAGAGCCAGTGGCCGGAAGATGAAACTGGACAAATTCAGATTAGAACTAAGATACACAGCTTTAATGGTGGTGATAAGTAACTGATGGAACAACCTTCTGGGAATATGGCAGATTCTCCATGCTTTGAGGCCTTTAAATCAGGATGGACTGGCTTTCTAAAATGTATGCTCAGAAGAACGGCCACACTGGATCAGACCAATGGTCCATCTAGCCCAGTATTCTGTCTTCTGACAGTGGCCAATGCCAGATGCCTCAGAGGGAATGAACAGAACAGAAGCGTTATTGAGAGATTCATCCCCTATCATCCAGTCCCAACATCTGGCAGTCAGAGGCTTAGGGAAACCCAGAACATGGGGTTGCATCCCTGACCATCTTGGCTAATAGCGATTGATGGACCTATTCATTAGCTCAGCCACAAGGTATGGGCTTGATGCAGAAATCACTAGGTAAATTGTACTAGTTATGTTATGCGGGTCAGACTAGATTATCATAATCATCCCTTCTGGGCCTAAAATCTATTAATAATGGCAAAAAATTACTATTCTTCCTTTTAAAAAAAGGACAAAAAAACCTTCAAATGTAGCCTATGGATTAGATATCAGTGAAATATGGGAAGTTTAAGGAGTCTGCAGTCTTCTCTAAGCTGATTATGATCCAAAAAATGGTCTGACACAGGGTGATAAAGTTCTGAAAGACTCCATTTTGAACGTATAAGCCAACTAACCGATTTGTTTGTAAATTCTCAGAACATGCATTCTCTATTCAAAGAATAAATGTTTCAGTCTTGGGGAGGATATGCTAAGGTCTCTAGTTTATTATGTGCCTCTATCTTGGTAGCATATGAGCATCTGACCCATCCAGGCTTGCACATTTAGATGCAGCATATCACTGAGAAGGAGCAAGGGGTTGGTGTAGTTCCCATTCATTCTAACTCATCTCAGTGGTTACAAACACGCCGGCAAAAAAAGCATTCACACACACACACGCGCATTCCTGGGGTCGGGGTGGATCATAAAAATGTCAAATCCATTTCCTTAATAAATAAATGAAATCCTGAAATAAAATGACCCGAAGAGCTCTATGCAAGCTCCAACGCTTGTCTCTTTCACCAACAGAAGTTGGTCCAATGAAAGATATCCCCTCCCCTGCCTTGTCTCTCTATATAGAATCCTGTGAAATACTCTTCAGCTAGGGAGATTAATAATTTTCTCCACCATCTTCAGGTTGCCACTCCAGTCCCACCATCTCCTCTCCCCTCTCCATGGGGTCCCCAACCATAATCCCATTGCTCGGAGAAATGTGGCCTGTACCACTGATATCAATGGGGTACTCTGAAACCTAATGATGGCATTGTTAATTCTTTCACCCAACAGAAAAACAGCAAACAAATCAATAACTCCCCTTCCCCACAAATGAGCCTTTTTGAGCTATTGAGACACTTTAACACAATCAATTTTGTGAATCCTGAAAAGGTCAAACCCATTTCCTTAAAAAAACTAAAACTTCAAACTTGGAAATGATTCGTTTTCTCCCTTCTCTTCAGGTTCCCCCTTCTTTGGTCTTCTCTCCTCCCTTCCCTACCTCCCCCCACCTCCAATTGCTCTGAGAAATATAGATTCCCCCATTGAGTTCAGTGGGTTTTTAACTCAGACATAAAGATGGGTGTGGTTAGATGTTGGCTGCATGTGTGTGTACTCCCTGTGTGCTGCCCCAGCTCTGCGCAGACAGCCGGCACAGCAGACCTCAAGCGAACCGCCCAATGACCACAAGATCCATTAAGGGATGAACCAGGCCAGGTTTATTGTCGACAAAGCACGGTAATGGCACCTGGCAGACTTTACGAAGATACGAAGACATGTATGCCCGTGACAATAGACAATGGACACAGTTCAGTGAATGGCGGGATTTTCTGTTACCCTCTCGGCTGGACTCTCTCAGAGATACACCTTTATACCCTGATACAAACAAATTATGTACTGCCCCTCTGACATAGTTAGTTACTGCCCCGTGACGTAGCTAGTTATTACCCATTTCCTTGTACATATTGGTTTGATTAAAACATCTTTATTTATTACACTGTCATCCTGACCTTATCTTTTAGGAGGGGTCAGTGTGTTCTTGTTATCCTTGGGGAATGTTTTGGTACCATCCTTGATATCGGGATGTTCTGGTACCACTCTTCTGGAATGTGTTTGGGTGAGTACTCTGCGCCTAGCACGTCTTAGGAATCTGTGTTTCTGCAATGTTAGCTCTGTCCTTGTCAGATTCTGTGAGCTTGCAAGCAGGCGGAGCCTGACGTTTGCTCACAGCCTGACTTTTGCTAACTTTGCTTTATATCAGCAAAGCTTGCCCATTACTTTAGCTCAGGCCTCATACCAGGCCTGTGATACAAGGGCTTATATCTTAGGTTCTCTTCCTACTACACTGGGCATTGTCAATTCTTTCACTGCTGATTGTTTTCACCAAAACCTCCAGCCACACGCCGATCCCTCAATACCAAACAGCCTCTCATCCCACCCCAGGTGCCAATGGCCCAGATCCTCAAACGTATTTAGGTGTGTAACTCCCATTGAAATAGACTCCTATATACCGTTAAGGTCCTGCGCCAAAATCCCCAAATGTCCCCCATCCAGAAACTAAAACCTCCAGCTCCCCCTTAAAAGAATCTCTCCTGTAGCTACGCATTCTCAGCACAAAGATGTTGGGATATTGGAAACTGATCACCTGGGAATAGTGTAAAATAAACACAATGAAATATCTTGCTACACTAACTGCACCATTTAAATCTATTTAAAAACGCCCTTTAAAATTGTCTCTGACGTTGCTGCAAAATTTCCCCTAGAGGCTGCAGAATCACAGGTGACTACGGGCAGCATTTCTTATTCCCTGATCTTGCAAAATCCCTGGGCCTCCAGAATCATAAAGAATTGACAGACAAATGTCGTTTGCTTCGCCTTCACGTCAATCTCTCTGCCATTTTGTCTGGCCAGAAATACGCTCTAGCCTCAGTGTCATGACGTCAGAAGTTAGAGAAACCTATTTTATGGTTGTCACATGAATAGGCTCCAACTTCTATTTTTTCCCGGGGGTGTTTCTGCCCTGAGGCCCCGCCCCCACTCTGCCCCTTCCCCCAAGGCCCATCCTCGCTCTGCCTCTTCTCACCCCTGCTCCGCCCACTCCCCAAAGCCCCGCCTGCCCACCACTCACTGGTTTCTGCCCTCCCCCAAACCCCTCTCCAAGCCACCAAACAGCTGTTTGTTGGCACCGCCATCAGCTGCTTAGCAGAGCCCCCCAATTAGCTAATCAGGGGCATTGCCAAACAGCTGATCGGCCATGCCGCTGAACAGCTGTGGCTGATGGGTGCTGAGCTCCCACTATTTTTTTTCCAGGGGTGCTCCATCCCCGGAGCACCTGTGGAGTCAGCACCTATGATCATATGGGACCATTCCCCTTCACCCCTATCTCAGGGACACAGCCGGAGTGGGGATCCCGCCAAAAAGAAAGGGAAGAGTCTCTCCCCAGTGAAAGAGGCCGGTGGGAAAATGAAGATCAGGAACTTGTTGTCAACATCAAAAAATGCCACCCGCCCCCCTTCATAGTCCAGAGCCACCCGGATTCTCCTGGGGATCGTAGGCAGGGGTAGAATGGTCTCACAGGCGGTGTAAGCCCGGTACTGACCACCCCAGTGACCCACAGCCCAGATCTCCTGCTCAGGGTAATTGCTCATCCGTCCCTTCCTCCTTACAGACTCCCTGGCCACCCCCACCGACCAGATTCCCCCAACGCCCACCTCCACCTCCCAGTAGTGTCTGCCCGAGGCGAACCCGTCACGGCCCAGCACGGAGAGAACGGAATCGAATCGCTCGGGATTGTCGGGCAGATCCTGCTGCTCGTGTCCCCGTCTCACGCCTTTCCCATCCGCAGATAGGACAAGCTGGGGATGAGCCGTGTCTGGATCCAGAGTCACATTCGCTGGGGAGAGAGAATCAGAGCATTAGGGGCAGAGCTCGGCCCTGTCGAAGGAGGGGACCTTTTCTCGCACTCCCCAGCAGCTCCGTCCCACCTGGGTCACTCCCTGATTTTCTGCCTCTCTGTCCTCTCCCAGGCTCTAGGGGTGCTGCTATATCTGCTGCTGTGACTGCTTCTCTCTGCCTCTTCCCCTGCTGCGTCTCCCTGTGGGGGCTGCCCCACTGCCAGCAGCAGGGACACAGCAGGGGAGGCAGCCGCTGTGCCTGTTAGGGAGAGACGCCCCGTCCTCAGCTAGCAAGGAGGAAGCAGCCCAGATCACAGCTCAAACTTCTGTGCAGTGGGGGGGAGGGGGAACCCCTGGGGAAGAACACCCAGCCCACTGCGGAATGGAAGAGAAATAGGGGACGCCAACCGATGGAGAGCTGCCTCTCAGCCCACGTGGCAGACAGGAGGAGGAGAAGGCAGCCAGTGGTGTAGCCCATAGGGCAAGCTTGCCGATATTCACTGTCTGGCTGTGACCAAGTGGGAATGTTCTTAATGTTTTCTCTGAATACTGTGTGAGTGCCTCAGTTTCCCCTATGCCTTTCTTAAGTATCTAGGTGGTGGGATAACGGTGTGTGATTGTTGCAGAGCCCTGAAGGGCCAGTGTGATGCTGTCTGCACAGAGAATGGCCGATATCCCATCTCCTGGCAACTGATGGCCTGGGCCCCTCCCCTGCAAGGTGCCAACTGAAGGTGTTGGAGAACAAAGAGATCAGGTGGCCTCCTGGCTCGGAAAGAGACAAAGGCCAGAGGAGGGGCTGGAGGGGGTTTCAGTTTGGAGCTGGCTGGGGAAACAAAGGGAGGCCCAGCACCGGGGTCTGGGATTCCTAGCCCCCCAAGATGGACCCGAGTGAGGGGTCCTGTTTTCTGTACCCACAAGCTCTGTTTTGGACTGTATTCCTGTTGTCTAATAAACCTTCTCTTTTACTGGATGGCTGAGAGTCACGGTGAATCGCAGGAAGTCGGGGGTGCGGGGCCCTGACTCCCCCACACTCCGTGACACTTGCCTTCACTATATTTAGCTGCTTTCATTATATTCAGCTGTAATGTGAGAAACCTACAGGCCTGTGTACTGTTAATCAGGTGTTCTCAAATTTCATTGCACCGCTACCCTGTTCTGACAACAAAAAATATTATATGACATCAGGAGGGGGGACCGAAGCCTGAGCCCACGCAAGCACTCCTGCCCCAGGCAGAGGGGCCAAAGCCCAAGGGCTTCAGCCCAGGCAGGGGGCCTGTAACCCTGAGCCCCACGACCCAGGGCTGAAGCCCTCGGGCTTTGGCTTCAGCCCCAGGTGGTGGGGCTTGGGCTTGGGCTTTGGCTTTGGCCCTGGGTCCCAGCAAGTCGAAGCCAGCCCTGGTGACCCCATTAAAATCCACTTTGGGATTCCAACCCCCAGTTTGAGAACCGCTGCAGGATTAGCTGAAGCATAAATTAGCATAAGCGTGGTTAAGCAGGTGGTAACCCTTGGCATAGATTAATGGCCTAGCGGTTACCTTTAGATATTGGGAACTAAGGAGAGCTTGCTCAATGGTACGAGTTACAATGTTCCAGTCAATGCTACCGCAAGGAACATCAGAAGAAATAATCGCGAATCCGCTGGAGCAAGGGGTGATGGTATGATCATGGGCTGAAATGGCTGTTACATGTTAACCCAGCATTTCTCAAACTGGGGGTCTGCGAGGGTACTCCAGGGGCCCAGCTGATCAACTCCTCCCCCTCCCTCCCAGTGCCTCCTGCACACCAGGGAACAGCACATGCAGGAGGTGCTGGGAGGGAGCGGGAGGAGCAGGGATGAAGCACGCTCGGGGGAGGAGGTGGGAAAGAGGAGGGGCAGGGGTGGGGCAGGGGCAGAAAGAGATGGGGAGGGGGAGAGGCCTTGGCGGAAGGAGTGGAGTGGTGCGGGGCCTAGGGGGGAGGGGAAGTTTGGGGGTCCTCAAAATTTTTTAAATCAAAATGGGGGTCCTTGGGTTGCTAAAGTTTGAGAACCGCTTTGTTAGCCTATAGATGCCAGAGATGGGGCTGGTCCTGTTGTCTCTTATCACCAGGTCCTCAACCCAGGCTATGAGTATGAAATTCTAGGAGCTTATGCATCGAGTGATACCACAGATAACCCCGGTCCTGTATGATCTCTACCTTGTTATTTGGCTCGAGTCTTTTCTAGCTTTCTCCTTTATTTTCATAAAGGTATCTAAGGTTTTACTTTGCCGCCCGGGTATGAGTCCTTGTCATCCAACTTGAGACTCCCCACAAGATATCAATCTCCGTAGTGTTAGGTCTGATTCTGGGGGAAGACTCTGATCAATTGGCCACCAATCCAAACATGATTAACCTTCCAAAGGGACAGGCAACAGTGGAGAGGTCCTAAAGAGCCAGGGTGAAGGGAGGACCATAAATGGAGACCCCGCAGCCCAGTGGGAAGAGAAAATGAGAGATTCAGGTGATTGAGGGAGGGAAGCAAGTGACCCGGGGGGAACACTGAGGGAGGTTCAAGCCAACAGCACTGAGTCCCATTCAATCAGGGGATTGCACTGCCGGCCCCGTCTCACTCCCATGCCGCGCTTGTCATGTGGGAACAGCAGTTAAGGGGTTAATATTGTAGGATGTTTAAGTCCCCCTCCCCTTTCCTGTTGCCCCCCCCCTCTCTCTCTGTTGGCAGGAGGCTGTTTTGTTTGATCTCAGAGGCTCTTCTGCCATTCAAGCCAGAGCTACAAATGCAAACTAGGAAATATCCCTGTAAAAACTCACCCTTTCTTCCTATGGTATCCACACCCCACGCTAGAGATCTCCCTGCACCGGTCTCTAGTCCCAGAGCCAGAGTGTCTAGAGAGGAGAGATGTCATGCAGTCAACTTTATGCCCAGCTTTCCAATCTGAATTAAACAAGCCCGCTTAATGAGGGAAGGAAAACAGAGAGAGGGAAAGGGGCAGAGATATGGAGAGAAAAAACTTGTTTAGTCAAACCAGATGTACCTTAAACCAAATCAAGAATATCCCAGAAGCATTTTTATGTGACTATATCACTTGTTTCCTTGAAGGATCTCAAAACACCAATACATTCCTAGACTGAACATCAGAGAACCCAGCACAGACTGCAGTTCTCATTGTCTGTTGGCCTGACCCATCAAGCTTTGATCAGCCCCACTTGTTGCTCCCTAATGGTGAGGGGCTGGGCTAACCTAAGCCGGGAGACTTGGTGTAAATCCTCATTTGCTAGGCTAAGTAACGGGAGAGCTTGGCAGGGAGCCAAGAGAGGGCACGCGAGAAGCTTTCCTTCTCTGTGCAGATTTCAAGATGGTCAGCACTAGAACAGCGGCGGTGACCTACCACGGATGCGCCATGTTTTCTTTCCTGCCGGAAGCTAGAAGGGACTTCCTATGCACAAAGTGCAAGGGGGTGGCTGTGCGGGAGGAATAGAACGTCATGATTTTGGAGATGGGGAAACTGAGGCACGGAGAACCGAATTGATTTTTCCAGGGTCGCTCACCAAATCGGTGGAGGAGCTAGAACAAAACCCAGGTCTCCTGACTCCCAGCCCCCAGCTCTATCTCCTTGATCTGTTCCCTCTTTTTCTCTGTTATTAAACCATTGTTTACTGGATCTCTTTCTCCATTCATAAGTAGGGCCCTACCAAATTCATGGTCCATTTTGGTCAATTACACAGTCATGGGATTTAAAAAATCATAAATTTCATGATTTCAGCTATTTAAATCTGAGATTTCACAGTCTTGTAATTGCAGGGGTCCTGACCCAAAAAGGAGTTGGGGGGGAGGTCACAAGGTTATTGTAGGGGCGGTTGCAGCACTGCTACCCTTACTTCTGTGCTGCTGCTGGCAGCGGCGCTGCCTTCAGAGCTGGGCAGCTGGAGAGCGGTGGCTGCTGGCTGGGAATCTAGCTCTGAAAGTAGCACCACCGCCAGCAGCGGCGCAGACGTAAGGATGGCACAGTATGGTATTGCCACCCTTGTTTCTGCGCTGCTGCCTTCAGAGCTGGGCCCTCAGTCAGCAGCCGCCACTCTCCAGCCGCCCAGCTCTGAAGGCAGCAATGCAGAAGTAAGGGTGGCAATACCGCTACCCCCCTAAAATAAACCTTGCGACCCCCCTGCAACTCCCTTTTGGGTCAAGACCCACAATTTGAGAAACACTGGTCTCCCCCATGAAATCTATATAGTATAGGGCAAAAGCACACAAAAGACCTGATTTCACAGGGGGAGACCAGATTTCACGGTCCGTGACTCATTTTTCATGGCCGTGAACTTGATAAGGCCCTATTCATACACAGGATTCAGCCCCTTTGGGATCTCGCACTGCTCCCTTCACCTGGATCCCAAATTTCTCATGATGTAGGAGAAACAAGTAAATATAACATTGAACCATATTCATGTTATTTCATTTCTGAATCCTCGTTCGAAACTTCTTTAGCCCTGGACAGTTCCCACTGCCCGTCCAATGGTCCTCTACTGTACTTTTGCTGGGTTTTACATTGGCCGCTAAGTGGCCAGAGCCCGCCCCCTCTTACAGTTACAGAGACACATCTCGATTCTCTGCCTGCCTCCCCTCTTGGTACCTTTGAATTTCCGCAGGGTCTCCTTTAAGGCAATAGTTTTTTGAGAGAAATCATTGAGTCTCTTTTCCAGCTCAAGAGAAATCCCTGTGGGCTGCTGGAACATCTCGCACCTGGAGAGAGAAAACTCTCTGAAGTGAATTGTATTAATTACATTAATTACTCCTTATTATGCATTACTTAATTGCCTTTTAATATGAAGCTCATGCTAGTCAATGCTGCTGTACTGGGGCCCTTGGAGAATGGATTCCTCTGTGTGTCCTACCCTCACAGAAGGTGACACCGAGGCACTAGCTGTGCATGCTTTCCCCACGGTTATGATCCATCCTTAGGCTACAGAGACTATTAGGCCCAGATCCACAAAGGGATTGAGGCACCTGAGTCCCAGATTTAGGTGGCATTGCAACCCCCTTCATCTGCCACCTAACCCTGTAGGTGCCTAAGCTCACTCAACACCTACCTTTTAGCCACAACCCACAGTCAACCTGTGGAACTCTTTGCCGGAAGATGTTGTGAAGGCCAAGACTATAACAGGGTTCGAAAAAGAACTAGATACATTCATGGAGGATAGATCCATCAATGGCTATTAGTCTGGCTGACAGGGATGGTGTCCCTAGCCTCTGTTTGCCAGAAGCTGGGAATGGGCAACAGGGGATGTCTCACTTGATGATTGCCTGTTCTGTTCATTCCCTCTGGGGCACCTGGGATTGGACACTGTCGGGAGACAGGATACTGGGCTAGATGGGGCATTAGTCTGACCCCGTGTGGCCACTCTTATGTTCTAAAAATGCCATGGGTTCTAAAAATGCCATGTTTCTGCCTCTGGGCACGGGCACTGTTACCTCCCAGTAGGCATCTCCTGCCTATGCTGCAGTGCAATCCTCAAATCGGGGAGGTGTCCCCCCACCTATCTTGCCTGTAGAGGTGCTGAGATGAAAGGCCTCTTATTCCATCCCCAGCATCCTGACACAGCCAGTCCCTTAGAGGTAGAAGCATTGCTTAATTTGTGCCAGGGCTTGCCAGGGCTTAGTGCCAGCACCTCTAGGCTTGGTAGTTCCTAGCCCCGGCACCTTTAGGTTGGCAGTTCATAGCCCCGGCATCTCTAGGCCTGCCAGTTCATATCTTTGGCACCTCTGGGCCTGGCAGTTCATAGCCCCGGCACCTCTAGGCCTGGCAGTTCACAGTCCCGGCACCTCTGGGCTTGGCAGATCATAGCCCCGGCACCTCTAGGCCTGGCAGTTCAGAGCCCCGGCACCTCTGGGCTTGGCAGTTCATAGCCCCGGCACCTCTGGGCCTGGCAGTTCAGAGCCCCAGCACCTCTGGGATTGGCAGTTCACAGTCCCGGCACCTCTAGGCCTGACAGTTCACAGTCCCGGCACCTCTGGGCCTGGCAGTTCATAGCCCCGGCACCTCTGGGCTTGACGCATCAGTTATGAAAGTAAAAAATATGGCTTCTAATTGCCTGAGCCACGGCACTTGTTTCATTACAAAGTAATCACTGGGTGGAAGCTATTTAAAACCACTTAATTAAACTTAACACTGGGAGAATTGTGATTGTGCCCCCTACACCTTGCTGCTGTGCCCCGGGGTTTTAACATGACAAGAGAATGAAAGGCAAGGGAGAGTGAGACGGAGCCATGTACCTGCTCAAGGTGATCCTGATGTCCTAGAAGGGAGAGAAAGAGAGAAAGGAAGTTGATTGCACATGTGAAATGCCAAAGATCCCGCCTGCGGGAAATGAGCTTTCACCCATCAAGTTCCATAGGTTAAAGTCACAACCTACTTCTACATATTTATTAAAGCAGTTAGATCATGGAGTTGGATTTTCCAAAATGGTCCCTAAATCTTCCCCTGGGGATAGGCGGCACGTTCTATTGGGCACAGAGAAACAATCCAGGGTGTTTTCAAAAGGCAAATGTTAATCAGGAAGATTAACATTTCCCGCTCCAATCTCCACCGCCATCTCCACAGCAGATTCCTGGGGTTGGCGCGTGTTATGTTGCCTTAGCAAAATGTTTAGCCTCCTACTTTGGAGGCTGGATTATGGGGTTCATTTGCGGGCTCTGCTGCAGCCTCTCTCTGTGCCTGGCACATTGGGGCCTCTGGAGGCTACTGCAATACAAACAATAAGTTAAATATTTATGGGCTCATTTGGATTTGAACTTCCCTAGGGCACTAGCTGGGTGCAGAGCTCTGGCAAGCAAAGTTGCCACAGGGCTCTGACGCATTCTGCATGCACAGGACAGCCGTAGGCAGCGTCTCACAGAGAACTGGGAGAGCAGGCTACATACCAGGAATATTCCACATCAGAGAAAATGTTGGGGGTAATTTTGGCATCATCCCCTGTGCATCATCCCCAATTTTATGCATCACCCCCTGTGAAAATAGTTCAGGATACTGTGCAGAGGCAACTGGGGTGTCTCTAACAGAAGTGGAGAAAGGCTCTGGCAACGGGGAAAGGCTCCTGCAGCTGCCCACTGCTGGAACCTATCTCCACAGAAAGGAAATTCACCTGCAGGAAATCACTTGCTGGCTGCTGGCACTTCCCCTCCAGCTCACTGATCAGGCTATTAAGAAGGGAAATCTCCATGGGAAATCTGGTGACCGTTTCCTTTTGCCACTTCATAATCCTGTCCAACTCTTCCAGCCGGGCCAGCAGGAGGCGCTCTTGTTCCTCCAGAAACTGGCGGAGCTGCTGAAATTCAAACCCAATTCTCTGCCTCTCCTTTTTGATCTTTTCCTGTAACAGACAGATAGAAATGGGGAATGGGCAGGTAAAGACCCTGCAGAGAGATCAGGGGTATTTCATACAGCCATGTGTCTGCCAAAGGGAAATTTCTCACTACCCCAAAAAGTCATTTCAAGACTTTTTTTGAGACAAACTCCCTATGGATGAGAGAGAGATCTTCCTAAAGCTTCCTTAGTCAGTCCTAATTTATGTTAATAATGTGCAATCTTTAGCATGGATTCATAGATTCCAAGGCCAGAAGAGACCATTGTGATCATCTAGTCTGACCTGTGTAACACAGGCCATAGGATTTTCCAAAACATTTTCTCTTTAATTAGAGCAAATCTTTTTTTTTTTTTTTAAATCCAATCTTGATGGAAAAATTGTCAGTGATTGAGAATCCGCCATGACCCTTGGTAATATTCCAGTGGTTAATTACCCGCACTGTTAGAAATATATGTCTTATTTCCAGTCTGAATTTGTCTAGCTTCAACTTCCAGCCAGAGGATGGTGGTATATTTTTGTCCTCTAGTTTCAAAGAGCTCATTATCAAACATTTGTTTCCCACTTAGGTACTTACACACCGTGATCCAGTCACTTCTGAAGCCTTCTTTATGTTAAGTTAAATAGATGGAGCTCTTTGCATCTATTACTAGAAGGCATGTTTTCTATTCCATTGCTCAGTCTCGTAGCTCTTCTCTGAACCCTCTCCAGTTTATCAACATCCTTTCTGAACTGAGGACACCAGAACTGGACATGGGATTCCAGCAGCGGTTTCACCAGGGCCAAATACAGAGGTAAAATAACCTCTCTACCCCTACTCAAGAGTCCCATGGTTATGCATCCAAGGAGCACATTTTGGCTACAGTGTTGCATGATTAGGATGTTCTCATATCACTGGCTTAGTGAACTCCAGATTCGTCTAGCAGCAGAAAGGGCAGCAGGAGGCAGGACTCAGGTTAACATTCTCTCCCTCTCTGGCTGTGTCTACACTGAAACCGCTACAGTGGCAGCGCTGCAGCTGCGTCGTGCTAGTGCGTCAGTATAGACACTCACTGCAGCAACAGGAGGGGGTCTCCCCAGAGGCAGATCAAGGTCTCCTGGGGCCCTGGGCCGGAGCAAGTGAGGGGGCCCCAATGCCAAAACTGTGGCCCTACCCCACCCCTTCCACCTTCAGTTCCACCCCCGTTCCGCCCCTTCCACCTGCAACCCCGCCCATGACCCCACCCTGTTCCGCCCCTTCCCCTGTGGCCCTGCCCTCGTTCCACCCACGGCCCCTCCCTTGTTCTGCCCCTTCCTCCGTGGCCATGCCCCTGTTCTGCCCACAGTCCCACCCCCATTCCACCCCTTCCACCACAGCCTCCCCCGCCCCCCTCCCCCCCCGGCTTGCTCCTCCTCCCTACTGCAACACCGAGACTGGAGAAGCTCTGCACGGAGGTTGTGGTGGGGAGAGAGAGCTCCTCCCGCCCTGGGGCTGTGGCAGGGGGAGATTTTTCCATGCGGTAATCTGGCACTGGTTCTCCCATTGCTGTGCTAAATCCACCTCCCTGAGAAGCAGTCACTAGGTTGATGGAAGAATTCTATCAACTTAGCACTGTCTACACCAGGGTAGGCCAGCTTAACTATGTCTTTCGGGGGGGGGGGGAAGATTTTTCACATCCTTGAATGACATAGCTGGGTGTCAGTGTAGACCTGGCCCCTCTCTCTCTCTCTCTCTCTCTCACACACACACACACACACACACACACACACACACACACACACACACACACACACTGCACTGGCAGCGACTCCTGGGCAAAGGGAGGTGCGGGAAATTAAAAGCATGACACCAACAAAAAAATCCAATGAGAAAAATTATGATATCAGCACATCGGTCATTTAAAAAACAAATACAAACTGCAGAGACAAATGTTCATGGACACACATGAAAGAGACATCCAGAAACTTCCTATAGGCACTCCCGTGGACAGCGACAATCCGTGCCTGCCACTGGGGAGGGGGTGGGGGGACAGAGTGAGGGCAGCCGGCTTCAGCAGTGTTACTGAGCATGCTCAGTCCATGGGAGCATGCTCAGTACAAATTGTGCAGCAAATCTGGGGGGGCACATGCCCCCCCTATGTGTTGCCTCGGCATGTGGAAATTTAATCACACATGCATCACACTCAGGAGCATGTGGTCACAACAAAACCCAAATACTGTCCCCACACGGAAGCCGTAGAGCGAGAAACACTCTGACACACACACATTTATTGTCTCAGAGGGACACAAACATTCACATCCCAGGCTCTTAAGCTTGGGCTTAAGTTCTATCAGCATAACCACAACGGTCAGGGGTGTGAAAAATTCACACCCCTGAGCAGCATAGTTCAGCCAGCCTAAGTACCCATGTAGCCAGAGCTAGGAAGAACTCTTCCGTTGACCTCTCGGGGAGGTGGATTACCTACGCCAATGGGAGAGCCCCTCCTGTCAGCGTAAGTTGTGTCCACACTGAAGCACTACAGCTGTGCCACGGTGGTGTTTTCAGTGTAGACTAGCCACAACATCTACTAGCCCATATTTAAATTCTAGTCTACACAAGGCCAGCGATACTCACTCAGAGGCAGAAATACCCATCTCTGCTTTGGGCACCTACCAGATACTCCCAGCTCCTCCTCTCACCAGTCAGTTTAAATCCCAGGAGTTTTTCTCTCTCTTCCCTCAGAGCCTGCAGTCGAGCCTTGACTTGCTCCTGAGAAGAGAAAAAGGGTTTGGTGGGATTTCTGTTTTGGGTGGGGGAGGAGTGGATCCAATTCAGATTTCATTTAAATAAACTCTTTACCAGCTACTCTAACTCACGGGGAGAACTTTCTTAATGTCACTTGCATGTAAATTCCCTGGATGGATGGGGCCAAGTCTGCCTCCCATAATTCACTGGGTTTTTCCCCCCCCAGTCAGTAATGCAGGTCTGTATAATCTACACAAACCAAGAGCTCTGAATACCCTGCTTAGCAGTCAGGCAGTCTGTGGAGCAAGGAGTGGGTTATTGCTTTGTTGGGTATGAAATTAATGACACAAAAGAAGAATAAAAGGACCTTAGTCAACTTTATTTCAAATAGACCAGCTTCAGAAAGGGACTTGCAACATCTTCCAGACTACCCGCCGGATCAGCGGATAGCGATCGATCTATCAGGGATCGATATATCGCATCTCGTCTAGACGCAATATATCGATCCCCGAACACACTCCCATTGATTCCGGACCTCACCAGGGCGAGTGGCGGTAGCAGAGTCGATGGGGGAACCGTGGACGTCGATCCCACGCCATGAGGACAAGAGGTAAATTGATCTAAGATACGTGACTTCAGCTATGCTATTCCCGTAGCTGAAGTTGCGTATCTTACATCGACACCCCCCCCCCGCTCAGTGTAGACCAGCCCTAAAGGGCTTATCTATGCTAGAATCCTAGAGCAGCACAGCTGTACCAATGTTGACCAGCTGTTTGGGGGGCCAGGGGCAAGAGGGAGGGGCCATGAGGGAGGGGGCAGGGCAGGGCAGGAGGGGTGGAGTGGAGCAGGGGTGGAGCACCCACTAGGGAAAAAAAAGACAGCACCTGTGACTCCACTCCTGGAGCCGCAGTAGCTATATCAGCAGGAGAGCGGGCGACTCCACACCCCCAAACGACTTAAGTTATATTGAAGTAAGCGCTAGTGTAGACCTGCCCTACATAGCTTTGTGAATCCAGATCAATGTGTCCAGGCCCTCAAGGATATGGTGTTGGAGAGAATTATTAGATGACAAAAAGACAAAATAACTCAAATCCTGTTTTCAAACAAAAAATATTCCTTAAGATTGAAAGCATAGATCAGTAACGTAAGGGTAAAAAGTCTTTATAAGAACATTGCAGTTGCTAGCAAAATACATCCATTAAAAAGCCAGGGAATTAGGAGTCAGTGTTAAACTGGATACTCAGAGTACAAGAATTGGAGAAATATATTACCTTATTGGGAGTGAAATATGTGGCATAGAGCAAGGAGTAATATATTACTCCAGTCAGTTTTAGTCACAACGGGTTCAGTGCCCGAGGAATGTAATTTCAGGGTGAAATAGCCCTGATCCTGCGACACACACATGCTTAACGTACTACTCTGAGTAGCCTCACTGACATGGTAATATAAATTTAAGCATGTGCATAAGGACTTATCTAGACTTGCCAGTCATTGCGGGTGTGAATTTAAAGCACAGTACGTGTGTGGACACTTTTACTCCAAAACAACAGTGATGTATTCCTATTCAGCTTAATCCACTTTACAGGAGCAAGGGCACTCTTGCTCCAAAATAAAAGTTGATCAGGAATTTCTCCATGTAATGGACAAGCCCTAATTAGTGTTTGGAAGACTGCGACCTTTGATGCAAAAGAGCACATTCATTTAGGTCTAATTCCCAGACTATACAGCATTTTCTTAAATGTTAGGTGCACAGATCAGTAACTTAACAGCACAACCCCTTGCAGGAACACTTGTTAGCAAATTGAATGAATGAGACGTTAGGCGCTCAGGTTCCACTAGAAAAAAAAAACAGTTATGAGGAGCACAGGTCAAAAATTTTGTGGCTAAGGCTTTGCTCCTCAAAGATACCTAGGCTCTCAATTTCCAGTGATTTCAATGGAATCCAGAAATCTAAAGCCCTCTGAAGCTCTGGGCCAAAATTCCATGCAAGAACTCTGTTGTGAGCATAGAATCATAGAATGTCAGGGTTGGAAGGGACCTCAAGAGGTCATCTAGTCCAACCCCCTGCTCAAAGCAGAAATCGACCATCAGTAACGCAGGAAATGAGGAGTTCAAGTTAAACTGGAAAGAAACCCAAACGTTTAGTCTAGAAATTGCCCAGCGAAGGGCCCAAATTACACTAGGCTTTACTGAACTCCTGCCATTTTGATATTGAAAAGGCAACCAACCAAAAACATAAAAGAGGCATCAATAGAGACTCTGGAGAGAGAGAGATTCCCTACCTTGTACTTCTGGGCAGCCTCCTCTATGGGAACCACAGCGTGAGCTCCGTGCGCCCAGGACTCTCTGCAGACCAAACAGATTAATTGTTGTTCCTCCTCACAGAAGAGTTTCAGAGGCTCCCTGTGTTTCTCGCACACTTGCTCCGCTTCTGGCTCTTTTGTTGGAGGCAACTTCAGCTGTTTCACTAGCTCCACCATGTTCGCCAGCTCCCTGTTGAGCCTGAAGTTTCTCTGCTGGGCGGTCTGTCTGCACTGCGGGCAGGAGAAGTTTGTAGCCAGTTCGGCCCAGCACTGAGTGATGCAGGCTCGGCAGAAGTTGTGCCCGCAGTGTATAGACACCGGGTCTTGGAAATACTCCAAACAGATGGAACAAGAAGCTTCCTCTTGGAGTTTTTCCACAGTAGCCATGGCTCTCTCCGTGAGGACAAGTGTGACAGCAGGTTAGTTTCACATCACTTCCCTTTGAGTGCATCCTGACAGCATTTCTTCTCCTGAAGCCGGCTCATTTGCTGGGCTGGAATGAGCCCCATCTAGTTTCAGCCCCTGAGGCCCTGGAGAGCAATGTGACCCTCCCCATGCAGGGAACAACGCTACTTAATTCCCAGGTTAAAAAAAAACTCTTTGAAACCGCAATTAAGAGAATGCATCTCTCTGCTACTGAAGGGCAGAACGGTGAAATCCGGCCCCCAAATGTCAATAAATGAATGTAATGTAATCATTTATTTAAATCCAGACACAGTAAGAAAAATTATTGGTGGTTAGGAGTTAGATTTCACCTAATCTCACTGGAGCTTTTTAAGAGCAGGTTAGACAAACACCTGTCAGGGATGGTCTAGATAATACTTAGTCCTGCTATGAGGGCAGGGGACTGGACTAGATGACCTCTCAAGGTCCCTTCCAGTTCTATGATTCTATGATTACCAAGAAGGGAAGCGCTGTCCCTGTCTGTCTTTATCCCCTGCTGATCTCCCACCTTTGCACCATCCAAATTGCATTTATGTTATTTATTGATATTCCTGTAGCTCCTAGACCTGCCCCAGTCAGGCTCAGAGTCCTGTTGTGCTGCAGGCCAGACAAACTTGTAATAAAAGCCCAGATCCTCAGGTATTTAGCCTCCATTGGAAGTTAGGAGACTAAATACATTTCAGGACCTGGGTCAAAGCAAAACTCCTTCTTCCGTATTCATTAACATTCCCATGATTTCCTGGAGGGGGGAAAGGAGTGGATGCTGCAGACAGAGACGTAGATCGACCATGGCAGACCATTAAAGGCAAGGCAAACTGTGCTACCAGAGCAACAAGCAATCAAAAAAAAAAATCAGAAACTGAGGCCTGGTCTGCACTAGGGAATTCAGTCCATATAACGACATCGCTCAGGGGATGTGAAAAATCCACCCCCCTGAGTGACACAGGTAAACCAACCTAGCCCCCAGTGTAGAGAGCACGGTGTCGACGGGAGAATTCCATAGCTACCGCCTCTCTGGGAAGGTGGAGAAGTCTTCCCGTCAGCAACGGTAGCGTCTTCACTGAAGCGCTACAGTGGCACCGCGGCAGCATTTTAAGCGTAGACCTGCCCTCAGTGGGAGGAGACGGGGATGGTTGGAGTTTTAAGACCATCCCCACCCTGAGAACCCTTTGGTTTAGGTTGACCAGTCAGACGATGGGTGGGGGAAGGGGATACAGGAGACAAAACAGAGCAGGAAGTCGGTGCCCTGACGTTTCGTCTGTTTGTCTGCAGGTTGTTGTGATTGTTTTATCTATGGACCTTTCCAGTGAGGGACAGAAGCGGCTTAAGCTCCCTAAAAGTGGCCGGGGGGGTACTGGTGCCCATGACCCTGGCCCCTGTGCCGCCCCTCCCACCCAAGGCCCCGCCCCCACTCCGTCCTCCCCGAAGACTCCACCCCCACCCCATCTCTTCTCCCAAAATAAGGAAGATAATACAAGTACTTTGTGGGACTCCAGGGCTTGTGTCAGCCAAAGGCTTTTCATTCATGGATAATTAGGGCAAAGAGGTTCTGCAGGGACAGATTTAGAACCCAAGTCGGTGGAACAACCGACACGGTCACACCACTAGCTGGCAGCCATGGTAGGGCTGCCTGGGTTGTCACAGATGCCGCTATGAGATAAACACCTCAGGAAGCGCCACCTCCGAAGGCTGGACTGACAGCTTCCCTTGAGGTCCCTGAACATAGGCACCGACTCCATGTGTGCTCTGGGGCTGGAGCACTCACAGAAAAAAATAGGGGTGCTCGGCACCCATTGGCAGCAGTGCCAATTAGCTCCTCCCCCTCCCTCCAGCGCCTCCTTTCTGCTAGTTATCAGCTGTTCACTGGCATGCAGGAGGCCCTGGGGGGGGGGGGGGGGGGGAGGGGGGGGAGGGAGAGGCGGGGTGGGGGGGGGGCTTGGGCGAGGGGGTGGAGTGGGGGCAGGGCCTGGAGTGGAGCAGGGGCAGGAAGAGGCAGAGTGGGTGGGGTTTGGGGGAAGGGGTGGAGTGGGCCTGGAGTGGAGCAGGGGCGGGAAGAGGCAGGGCAGGTGGGGGCTTGGGGGAAGAGGTGGAGTGGGGGAAGGGCCTGGGGCAGAGTGGGGGTCGAGCACCCCCTGGGAACTCAGAAAATCGGCGCCTCTGCTCCTGAACCTTGTTTAAGTCCAGGAGGCATTTCAAGAAGTGTTCGTGCACTGAGCTGAGCTCTCCAGCCAGATGTAGTGACGGACGTGCCTCCATCACTGGACACTTAGATCCCGAAGGAACCACATGAAGACACTTGAATATTGCCCAGTAGAAGCGTGGGCATTTCTAAAAAGAGGTGAGAAAGTTCTTTTCATTGCCATTCCCTTTCACTGGAGTGACCCACCCTCGTGGCAACGGGCATGTCAGTAAAAACAACCACCGCACCCGTTAGTTCTGAGGGTTCCTTGGCTTATTTCTCTCCAGTAGAACCTCAGAGTTCCAAAGCCCTCGGGAACAGAGGTTGTTCGTCACTCTGAAATGTTCGTAATGCCGAACAAAACTTTATGGTGGTTCTTTCAGGAGTTTCAAACTGAACATTGACTTGACACAACTTTGAAACTTTACTAAGCAGAAGAAAAATGCTGCTTTCCCTTTATTTTTTTTAGTAGTTTACGTTTAACACAGCACTGTACTGTATTTGCTTTTTTTTTGTTTTGGCTTTACTGCTGCTTGGCTGCGTACTGCCGGTTCCAAATGAGGTGTGTGGTTAACCGGTCACTTTGTAACTCTGGTGTTGGTAACTCTGAGGTGCTACTGTATTGTGTACTAAACAGGAAAGACAAGGGAGCCCATTGGAGCGATCAAGACACTTTAATACAATCATTTGGTGGATCATAAAGACACAGAATCCACTTGCTAAAACAATAACACTATAAAAGTCCATAACATTTTCTCCATCTCTTTCCAGGTCCATCCTTCAGGACCCATCTTGTTGTCCCTCACCCATTCTTACCACACAGCCTTGAGAAATGTGGAGTACATCATTGAAGTCAACGGGTTTAACTCTGAAACCTAAAGAGGGCGATTTCATTCGTCGACGTTGTTAACCCTTTGACTGCCAATCGCTTTTAGCAGAAACATCCACAGTCCCAAACGTCCTTAAAGGCCCTATTAGTACTAACCAGCAGCCAAAGCCTTCAGATTCTCCTTCTCCCAACAATGTCAATAAACACATGAATGGGAGCCCGGAAACTGACCGTGTGGGAACAGAGTAAAATAAACCCAATTCAGTGCCAAAATAAATACCCCATTTCACTTCAAGTCAAATACTCCATAGGAAACAACTAGCTGGAGCTCCCATGAAATTTTGCCCAGGGGCTACAAAATCCAGAGAACTTGCTACAGAATTTCTAATTTGCTCACCCTTCCGACACCTACAGTCCTCCCCAAGAACGGAGGATGAAGACACACAGGCTAGGCCATGCCCATTGCTTCTCTAGCCCGACCGCTTCACTCTCTTCCTGGTTTTGACACCTCAGAAATACACGTCAGTTTTCAGGATCATAGAGCTGGGCTTGTCAGAGGCCGGAGGAGCCCGGTTCATGGTCCACACTGGGATAGACTAGCCCATAGCTCAGGGACACAGCGTGAGCTGGGATTCCCAGACCCAGAAGAAAGGGAGGATTCTCTCCCCATTGAAAGAGGCAGGATGGAAAGTGAAGATCGGGACCTCGTTATCAACATCAAAAAAAGCCACCTGCCCCCTTTCATAGTCCAGAGAAACTCGGATCCTCCCAGGCCTCCTACTCAGAGGAAGCAGGGTGTCGGGGTAAGCCCGGTACTGTCCCCCACAGAGCCCCACAGCCCAGATCCCCTGGGCGGGGTCCAGACTGATCCATCCCTTTCTCCACACAGATTCTTGGGCGATCCCGACAGTCCAGAATCCCTGCTGCCCCAGGTGCACTTCCCAGTCGTTCCTCCCCGAGGTGAATCCCTCCCGGCCCAGCACGCAGCAGTACGTATCAAATCTTTCAGGATTGTCGGGCAGATTCTGAGGCGTGTCCTCCCACCGCACGCTTTTCCGATCCTCGGTCAGGACGAGGTGGGGATTCGCCGTGTCCGGATCCAGAGTCACATTCACTGGGGGGGAGAGAGAATCAGAGCGTTAGGGGCAGAGCTCAGCCCTGGGGGAGGCTGGGACCATTTCTGACACTCCCCAGCAGCCCCGGCCTGGCTGGGACACTCCTAGCAGTAGAGAGAGACAAGAGAATCATGCTGCCTGCTGCAGAGACGTCCTGTACCCACCCGGAAGGCAGCCAAAGGGAGAACGCAAACCCCAGTGTACATGGAATGACCCTGGAGGGTTGGAATCAGTGGCCCCGAATGAGAGCAGAGGCCTCTTGTTTATACCAAAGAGCCCAGGTGGTCACCCCAGCCCACGGGGAATGTAAAAGGCACCAACTCAAGACTCCTCTCCCCAGCCCAGGGGCAGGGTGGAATTTTGAGACACGAGAAATCGAAACAACTTCCAAATTTTCCAATTTTTAGCAAAGCTGTTTTTCAGTGGCGATGGGAGCTGGCCAGTCTCCATATGGCCCGACAGCCCCCTTCTCACTCCCATGGGATAACAGCAATTAAAGGATTACTAATACTGGGGTGCTAAAGGCCTTCCCCCTTTCCTGTAAAGCTCCTCCTTCATTGCCAAGAGGCTACTTTGTCCGACCTCAGAAACTTCTTCTGCAAGCAAAGCCCAAGCCACAACTCTCATGGTCTTCTCAGTAGGGAAATATCCCTGACACAAGTCACTTTTCCAGCTGTTTTCCAGACACTCACCCCATTCCACCTCCAATTCAGACGGCAGAGAATCTAGAGAGAGGAGAGAGGCGTGTCATGGTGTTATCTTTAGGAGAAGATTTCTGCAATTCACCAGTCTAACAGGACTTTAATGATGGGAAACAAATGGATGGGATGGGACAGAGCTATCCAGACAGAAGGAAATTAAGGTGGACAGAGTGTGAATTCATCCCGCTACAGAAGGGCCAGGCCAAGATCTATGCACCTCTTGAATCTCCAAAATATAATTCAAGTGAGAGACGATGGACCATTGGCTCTCAGCAGAGGGGTGAGTTTCACCTCCTGCGAATTCCTAGGCAGTTTGAAATAAAATAGAATCAAGAATATGATTTGATCCCTTTGTGTTAGGTAGAACTGATGTCATCCCCAGTATATCGCGCTCCTCAGTAATTAAGATAGATGCGCAAATCCATCTATGAGAACACAATTATATACACCTCTCCAAACCCTAGCCCTACTTCAGGGATGATGATATATTCCTTTACTGTTATTTAGCTGGGCTTTCCCTTAGCAGCCAATTGCCTAGTGCCTAAATCCTCCCCGTCACAGACACACGTCTGGATTTGCGCCCCCTTGGTACCTTTGAATTTCCTCAGTGTCTCCTTCAGAACAATATTTTTTTGAGAGAAATTGCTGAGTCTCTTTTCCACGTCTGGAAAAATCTCCAGTGGCTGCTGGAAGTCCCCCACCTTGCACCTGGAGGAAGACAGGCTTTTTTATTGATTGTTCTTTATTTTATCGGCTTGTAACGTGACTTTCACGCCAGTGAATGCTGCTGGACTAAGCAGCCAGGGTTAGGGTTAGGGTTAGGGATAGGTGCATAGCTCCAGTTGAAATCAATGCTGTCTGGGGATGGCAGCTGCCCAGAGCCCATGGCAGGAGAGCAGGCCTCTACTGGATTATTGGTTTGCTTGAAGCCTAGGCACATGTTCTGGGTGTTGAGACAGGCCCTTGCAGATAGGAGCCTGCCTGCTAGGAAGGAGGTTGGAAGCAGACCCCAGCTGGGCTAATGATTCTTTTGTCTGGTGTTTCTATTGGATTTTGACCAGAAGACTCTGTTACCCTGGAAGGGGTTGAACAAGTGTCTTGGCTGGAGGGCTAAGCCACCTCTACAGGGGAAGCGGGCTGAAAATCATGTGGAGAAACTGAGGCATCACCACTCCACACTGGGGGGAAAGGGCATGCTGGAACTCCCCAAAGACTCCAGCAAGAACTCCCCAAAGACTCATCGGGTGGGGAAGATTTTTGATCATGGCTGATCTGGCCAGGGTCCTAACCTGTGACACAGAGGTGAAAAAACCCAAAGCCCACTGCCAGATGTGTCAGTCCCTCAGGTATCCAAGTTACTCAATACACACATTCAGATGACGGACGAGTCCTTTCCCTAGGATGGCTAATTCTACAGTCTAGTAGAAATGGAATCTACCCTGGGGGTTTGTTCAGCAGTGGGAGATTTCTATACCAAAGGTGACTCTGCCCCACAGGCTGAGCTAGGGAGACGGGGCTTTATTTATTCAGGGTATGGCTTATACTGCAATCCTGGGATGTGATTGCAACAGGGCCGGCTTAAGGCCGATTCCCCTGAATCGGGCCCTGCGCCTAAGAGGGCCCCGCACCCTAAAGAAGAGCACCTAACTTAGGCACCTTTTTAATTTTTTTACTCACCTGGTGGCGGTCCGGGTCTTCGGCAGCACATCGGCGGCGGGTCCTTCACTCGCTCCGGGTCTTCAGCTGCATTTCAGTGGCGGGTCCTTCAGTGCCGCGGAAGACCCAGAGCGAGTAAAGGACCCGCCACCGAAGTGCCGCCGAAGACCCGGACCGCCGCCGGGTATTCGAATCGGGCCCCACACTTCCTAAAGCCAGCCCTGGATTGCAATGCCAGTTAACGTACCCGAGGTAGCTTTCATTGAGCAAGCTCAGGTACCGGACTGTAAAGCCGTGGCAGAACATGCTTCAGCATAGGTGAGTAATGACCCAAGGTTCTGAGCGGGTTTATACTGCCTGTGCGAAAGCACATGCCGCTGAAGGTTGGTTGCTCTCAGTACGTGAGCTGTAGGCCGGCTAGGAGCAAAAACCATACCTCATGACTGCAGTATAGCCCCTTAGTATTGTGATACAGCATGGCCAGAGGACAGCAGGAGAGGGTTAAAAGGGAGCCTTATTCCCTGTAGAGGGAAGAAAGTTTGCTATAGATTAATTAGAGCACCTGAAGTCAATTAAAGCACCTGAAGCCAATTAGAGCACCTGAAGCCAGTCACCTGATAAAAAACCCCTGCTTCAATCAGACAAGGGAAGGAGTTGAAGCAGAATGGATTGATGTTGGAGCAGAGAGCAGTTTGGAGGGAAGCAGAAGAAAGTTTGGAGAAGTGCTGCAGTGGGCGAAGAAGATCAAGACCCTAGGTAAAGGGACACCTGGCTTGTGCAGAAGGAGGGCAGGAAGCCCCCACAAGCTGAAGGGCAGGAGAGGGAAGTAGCCCAGGGGAAGGAAACCGCTAGTTCAAGTGGTTTACTGCTATCCCTAGGGCCCCTGGGCTGGGACCCGGAGGAGAGGGCGGGCCCGGGTCCCTCCCTCTCCACTCCCCTCCCCTAGGACACTAGTGGGGCAGTTAATATTCCAGTTCAGGGGTAAGAAACAGCGCCCTGAACCGCCCCCTGCGAAGAGAAAGCACGAGACCCATCAAAGTAGTGCTGGCAATTTGCCACAGTATATATAATCAAATTGAATCGTGCTTCCTTCGGGGACCAGAATCAGCCAGTCATCCCCAGCTAAAGAGGAGAAGCTGAACTATGGCCCTCTCCCATGTGCTTTGCTGTTGAGTTGTGGGGCGAGCTTCCCACACAGTCAAGTGGGAAGGAGAAGGAGCCACATACCTGATCAAGGTGCTTCTGATGTCCTACAGGGGAGAGAGAGATACAGAGAGCTCAGTCTCACAGCAGTAACAACCATAATGAACAATGAAGGGTCTTTGCATCTTTCCATGCATTTTATCCCTATGACCTTCCGCTCTATTTGGTGAGCATCAGTGCTTTGTTAATTTCGCACTTTCCTGCCACTGCCCCTTTTAAGCACAAATCAGTTATTATGAAATAACGAATTGATCAAACAGCAGGCCCCCAGAGGTCGGGATCTGGCCACATGAGGATCTGAACGCAGCAGCGCTGCTGGTGTGCCCGGCTGGCACACCTGCTGTCCAACCGATAGACCTTTATTGCCTAACACAAAGTGACTTAATGGCCCGGGGCAGACTTAGATCCGGGTTCAGCTGCTGGCCCAGCTCCTTCCTCTGTGGCTTTGGCGAGCTTTACTTCATCTTTCCGTGCCTCGTGTGTGAAATGAGGATACCAGCCTCACACTGCACCTACATTTTCACTGTACAAGTCCCCCAAGCTTCTGGCAGGCAGCATCTGGTGTCCAGGCACCTACGTCACATCCAAGCCCCAGTCCGATCCATGAACCAGTGGAGAAGAGCGGCTCCTATTCCAAGCTTTCCCATAGGGCCCAATCAGGTAAGCACAAGACCCAGGGATGGGGTCAGAGGAAGGGGAAGAGGCCTCACTGCACTGGCGGGTGATTCTCATTCTGTCTCTGGTCTAATTAATATGTAAATAAAGCACAAAGATGGCTTCAAGCAGCAAGACCCACCGCAGTCCATCCTCTAGGGCAGGCACTCACCTAAGAGGGGGGCAGACACCCTGCTCACCAGAGCAGGACTTGAACAGGGGTCACCCACAGCCTAAGCGAGTACACTAACCACTACGTTACAGGTTTCTGAGGCACAGCCTGCTTCATCCCCTCATCCAGCCATTTTGTCTGGCGTTAAGCAGATGCCTAAGCCAGTGATTCTCAAACTGTGGGTTGCAACCCCATTTGAATGGGGTCTCCAGGGCTCGTGTTAGACTTGCTGGGATCTGGGGCCAAAGCTGAGGCCTGAGCCCCACCGCTTGGCTCAAGTTGCAGGCCCCCACACCCAGGGCAGCAGGGCTCGGGCTTTGGTCCCGCCTCCTGGGGTCATGTAGTAATTTTTGTTGTCAGCAGAGGTTGCAGTACAATGAAGTTTGAGAACCCCTGGCCCTAAGCCCTTCTCGCAAGAAATGCCTAAGTGAGGAGAGCAGGTCCTGTTTGTGGCTCCCAAGCAGAGCTAGGAGCCTCCCTGCATCCCAGGTTTAGACTTCTAACTCTGGGCTTAGCACACATCTCTCTCATCAGCATCTCCCATTGGCTGGCTGAGGCAGCTCCCTACCAAGCCTGCATTGAATAGGGAGCCACGGCGGCTAACCCAGCTTGGTGGACGCCAGTGATTTTCAAGGGGCCGAAAAGCCAGGTGTTGCAACATTGAGTGAATCCAGGCCAAGGTGACAATCCCTTTGGAGTCCAGGGAGATTACTGAGGAACCCAGGAAGCTAAATAGAACATACCACCCCTCAGCCGCCCCGGAACCTAAATGGGGCATAATAAAGCAAAAATTTTGCCGCCAAACCCCGCAACTGCGGCAGCACCAGGGGAGGTAGAGCCTCCTCTGCCTATTATCCCTGCTGCCCATGCTCGCCCAGGATCTCAACACCATGACAAAATGTGAAGTAAAAAAATCAACATATTTGAATGAAATACCATAAATCAGACACGGCGTTTCCTAGGCTCCAGTTCTTGCCTAGAACGGAGGTCTCACCTGCAGGAATTCACTCACTGGCTGCTGATACTTCTTCTCTAACTCACTGATCAGCTCACTGAGATGGGAAATCTCCTCCGAGAGTTTGGTGACACTCCCATTCTGCCAGTTCACAATCTCCTTCTCCAGCTCTCCCAGCTGGGCCAGCAGGAGCCGCTCTTGTTCCTCCAGTAGATGGCGCAGCTGCTCAAATTCCGACACGATCTTGCACCTCTGGGTTTTCGTCTGTTCCTGTAATGAACAGATTAAAACACAGGGAAAAGAAAGGCAGGTCAAGAACATAGAGATTCAGGGGACATATAACTGGGCCCTGAATGTACAGGAGGGTGACTTTAATTGTCCTTAAAAACCTCCAAGGTCAAGGATTCTACAACCACCCAAGTTAACCTCTCCCAGCGCTTAACGCTCCTCAGAGTTAGGAAGCTCGTGACCCAGTGGCCAGCTGCTATCGCTGATGTCTCTTCGCTTCCTCCCAGGGTCGCACACAATTTATCCTCATCATGTTTGGCTGAGAAACCTTCTATGGTTGCTCATACTTTTGAGGCAATATCTGTCTCTCACTTCCTTGTATTTAGTCCGCTGGAGTAGAAAGTGTCTCTCTCTGTCCTGTTGCCTGCTCAGCCCATCCTCTCTGGGTTTAGACCAGGGGTTCTCAAACTTTTTTTTCTGGGACCCCCTTTGAAAATACTGTGACAACCCAGCCCCCCCATACCAGGCCATCTTTACTTCTGCGCTGCTGCTGGTGGCAGCGCTGCCTTCAGAGCTGGGCGCCTGGCCAGCAGCCGCCGCCCTCACGACTCCCCCACCATAGTCTTGCGACCCCCTTTTGGGTCGGGATCCCCAGTTTGAGAAACGCTGCTTTAGACTGCGCTTTGCACTTTCCACCCCTAGTTTGTGGCCACCGATTTTGCGTTTGGAGCAAGTCTGCATTATTTTGGCACAGGGCCATTCCGGTGAAGTAACTGTCAGGGTTATAGCTCCGTGCAAGAGATCGGGAACAGCCTCGCTTGTGGCTGTTTGATTTCTTCTTCCCGGTGACTCCTGTGCGTTTTGCTTTAGGTGCTGATCTAGCAACCTGAGCATCTTTTGATTTTTATTGTTCACTCTACTGGTCAAAGAGTGAGGCTGACCCAGTGAGAGAGAGACCCACGCCCATGTCCCTGCTGGATAATAACAATGGGCACCTACCAGATATTCCTGGCTTCTCCTCTCTCCAGTCACTTTAAACCCCAGGAGCTTTCTTCTCTCTTCTTTCAGAGTCTGCAATTGCATCTGGATTTGTTCCTTGCGGGGGAAATGGTCTGGATGAGATTTCATTGGGGAAAGGGGGCTATTTTCTTCTGTGATTGATTTTCTTAGAACAATACATAACAAAAGGGGGAAAGAGGAAGTAGATAGTACTCAATATGAATGTGAAGTAATGAAATGTGGAAAATTGATAAGGGAGGCCAGAGACATCAGGGGGGAAAAAAATCACAACTGGCATGGCTAAGGACAACAAGGAGGAGTTTTTTAAGCATATCAGAAAAAACAAACAAACCCCCTAACAATGGTATTGGCACATCACTACATCATGATCATGATAAACCTGCTAAGAACAATGCAGAAAAGGCAGAAGTGTTCCATAAATATTTCTGGAAGAAGCAGGATGATCCATTCCACATGTGAGGATGATGAAGTATTTCCCAGCCCATTTGCAACCAAGGGGGATGTTAGAAAACATCTAGGAGGGATAACCATTTTTAAATCCGCGTTCCCAGATAACTAACTCCAAAGGAACTGGCTGAGGAGATCTCCAGCTAGCTGGTGTTCATGTTTCACTCTTGGAACAGTAGGGAAACTCCAGAAGACTGGAAGCGTTCTAATGTCATGCCAGTCATCAAAAAGGGCAATCAGATGATCTGGATGATTTTAGGCTGGTTAGCCTATCAATTCCAGGCACAATGCTGGAAAAACTGATATGGGATTCCATGTGAATATAATTAATGCCAGTCAACGTGGTTTTACGGAAAACAGGTCGTCAAATCTGATTCAATTTTTTTTCAATGAGATTACAGGTTTAATTGTTGACTGTACAGATGTACTATACTTACACTTCTGGAAGGCATTTGACTTTTAATCAGAATGTGGGGTGATAATGCAATCAACACTACACAGTGTCAGCAGAGCCCATGTTAAATGGATTAAGGACTGCCTGACCTGCCTCAAAAAATAGTTTTCAATAGGGAACCATCACTGAATTGGGGTGTTCTGCAGGGATCAGTGCAAGACCTAAAACTATTCAATATTTTTATCAATGACCAGGAAGTAAATATAAAATCAATGCTGACTACATGTGCGGATGATGTGAAGATTGGTGGAGTGGTAGATAATGAAGAAGATAGGGCAGTCGTATAGAGCGATCTGGATCATTTGATAAGTTAAATGTATATTACAATCAAATTCAAAGTTATACATCTAAGAACGAGGAATGCAGGCCAGACCTACAGAAGGAGAGACTGTATCCTGGAAAGCAGTGACCCTGTGATGCAGAGGTCCCGAAACTGTGGAGCATGCCCCCCTAGGGGGTTGTGGAGGAATGTCCGGGGGGGCACAATGGGACCCAGGCCAGACCCCACAGGGGGCAGGGAAGGAGCGCCACCCAACCCCTCCCCGCCCCCAGCTCTGCTCCGTGTGCCCGGCTCCCGGCCCCATTCCTAGTCCCATCCCCAGCCTCAGTGCAGCTCCGCTCCCGGCCCCAGGGCCGGGGCCGAGGCTGGGGGCGAGGCCGGGAGCGGAGCCATACCTGGCTGCGGGCCCAGCTGCTGGACCCCATCTCAGCTCGGCTGCGGGTCTGGTCCCGCACCTGCCCCCAGCCTTGGCCCAGCCCCAACCCACCCCAGCTCCGGACGCAGCCTCAACCCCCTTACCCCTGTCTGCCCTCCCTCCCCCGCCTGGAGCTGCAGCCCTGCTCCCGGTCCTGGCTCGGGGGGGGGGGAGCCAGGGGGACGCGGACAGGGGTAAGGGGGACCCTCAAAAGTTTGAGGACCACTGCTGTAATGGATTTAGATGTCAGTGTGGACAAACAGTTCGACATGTGTTCCGACTGCGATGCAGAGGCTGATATGATCCCTGGATATATAAACAGTGGAGTCGTGACTAGTTTGTATATTTTTTTACCTGTGTATATGTTCATGGTGAGGCTGATCCTGGAATACTGCCTCCCATTCCAGGGTCCACTTTTTTACAAGAACGATGAAAAATCGGAGAGGGTGCAGTAAAGAGCAACAAAAATGACTGAAGGGCTAGAAATAATGACTCAGGGATATGTCTACAATTGAACCGCTACAGTGGCTGCTGTAGCACTTCAGTGTAGACACTCGCTACAGCCATGGGAGAGGTTCTCTGGCCATTGTAGTTAATTCACCGCCCCAAGAGGCGGTAGCTAGGTTGAGCAAAGAAGTGGGGTAGCACTGTCTACACTAGGGCTAGGGGGATTTTTTTCACATCCCTGAGAGACGTAGCTATGTCAGTGTAAGTTTTCAGTGTAGACCAGCCATTACAACGAGAGATTTAAGGATTTCAATCTGATTATTTTTATCATGACTATTGAAAGGTGACTTGATTAGTGCATAAATACCTTCAAAGGGGGAAAAAATGCCAGGTACTAAAGGACTCTTTAATCTAGTGGATTGGGTGATAATGCAACAAGAACAAATGGCTGGAAATTAAAGACAGATCATTTCAAATGACAAACAAGGCACAAAATGTTAACCGTGAGGGTGAGTAGCCAGGGAAGTGGCAGAGTTTCTCCAACTCCTGAAGTTTTCTGATCATAACTGCATGCCTTTCTGGAAGCAGTGGTTTAGCTAAACGCAGGTCACTCAGTTCGATACAGGGGTAACTGGGCAAAGTTCTATGGCCTGTTTTATACAGGAAGGCAGACAAAATGATCATACTGGTCCCTTCTGGCCATACAAGAATAGTCATACTGGGTCAGAACAAAGGTCCATCTAGCCCAGTATCCTGATCTAGCCCAGTATCCTGTCTTCCGACAGTGGCCAATGCCAGGCGCCCCAGAGGGAGTGAACAGAACAGGTAATCATCAAGTGATCCATCCCCTGTCCTCCACTCCCAGCTTCTGGCAAACAGAGGCTTGGGACCATCCCTGCCCATCCTGGCTAATAGCCATTGATGGACCTGTCCTCCATGATCATATTTAGTTCTTTTTTGAACTCTGATATAGTCTTGGCCTTCACAATATCCTCTATTAATCTAAGGGAGGTGTGGTCACTTTCCCTCTACAGATTTGTGCATGTGAGAGATTATCTGACTCCTGCTATGTGTCCTTTGAAATAGAGAAAAGAATAAGGATTAAAAAAAAAAAAAGCTGGTACAAAAATGGCGCTAAACCGTAGTTTCTTACCTTGTAGTCCTGGATAGCTTCCTCTATGGGAGCCACAGTGTGAAATCTGTGAGCGCGGGACTCTCTGCAGATCAGACAGATGGGGCTTTGATCTTCCTCACAGAACAGTTTCAGACCTTCCTGGTGGGTCTCACACACCCTCTCCCTTCCAGCCCCTTGGGCAGCCTGGCAACTCAGCCGTTTGGCTATTTCGGCCACATTTGCTAACTCCCGGCTGGGCCTGAATTTTCTCTTCAGGGCCGTGCCTCTGCACTGAGGGCAGGAGAGTTTGGCCTCTGATTTCTTCGAGCACTGCCTGATGCAATCGCGGCAGAAGTTGTGCCCACAATCGATAGACACCGGGTCAGTAAAATAATCCAGACAGATGGAACAAGAAACTTCTTTTTGCAAACACTCCACAGGATCCGGGGCTGCCATGGCTGCCTGCCAGGGGGAGAATGAAAAGGTTAGTTTCACTTTACAATCTCTTCAGCCTTGGTCAGCAACTGGGCGGTTCCCTTGCTGAAGCTCCTTCATTTTCTGAGCTGTGAGGAGTTGCAGTCCCTGGGGAGGGGAAATTCCCCCCCTCTCTGGGCAGGACACAGTATGAAATCGCCGTGTGACAAGCCGCGTCAATAGGACTGAGGCTGGTCTACACACAACACTACGAAGCTTGGTCAAATTCTGTTCTGGCAGCTGAGGGCGCGTCCACAGTGTGCCACTGCAGTGTGTAGTAAGAGGATTTTATGTTTGTATTTTGTATAATTTAGAATAAAAAATAAAATAATGCTAATAATGTAGCATGTGTTAAATGTATTAATGTATCCAGGGCTTTGGAGCTGTGCTCCGGCTCCGCTCCAGCTCCAGGCAAAAACCTGCAGCTCCACTGCTCCGGAGCTGCTCCGCGCTCCAGCTCCGGGCTCCGCTCCAAAGCCCTGAATGTATGATATGATCCATATTCTGCCAGCCACTCTTCCTGAAAGCAGAAAGGAAGGGTCTAGTGGGCCACTGGTAAAGATACATCAGCCAGAATCTTGTGTCTGAAGCAGGTCCTCAGAGCCACAGCCGGGCCATGGGAAGAACTGCGCGGGCAGCCGCGGACCCTGTAGCTTGAGACCCAATGTCCACACTGATATTTCAGAGCCCTGCAAACCCGAGTCAGCTAAGCCAGGCCAGCCGCAGCCAGGCCACAGATCTTTCAGTGCGGTGCAGACATACCTGTACTCCCAGGCCTCTCTGCTGGAGCCTGCTTGCTCCTAGCAGCCTCTGATCTCCCGGACCATCCTGCCCCATGCCTCCTGCTGCGCCCTGTATGGAAACCAGGAGATTCCTGCCTCCGTGCTGATTAAATGGCTCCCACTCAGCCAGGTTTGCCGGAAGCTGGGAATGGGTGACAGGGGATGGCTCACGTGACGTGATGATTACCTGTTCGGTTCATTCCCTCTGAGGCACCTGGCATCAGCCACTGTCTAGGGTTGCCAACTTTCTGCTGGCACAAAACTGAACACCCTTGCCCCACCCCTGCCCCGCCCCTCCTCCAAGACCCCGCCCATGCCCCACCCCTTCTCTGAGACCTCATGCCCCCCTCACTCCATCTCCCACCCCCAGTCACTAGCTCTCCCCACTCTCACTCACTTGCTCATTTTCACTGGGCTGACTCCGGGGGCTGGAGTGCAGGTTCCGGCTGGGGGTGCAGGCTCCAGGGTGGGGACAGAAATTAGGAGTTCAGAGTGAGGGAGGGGGCTCCAGGCTGAGGCAATGGGTTGGGATGCAAGAGCTCGAGCTGGGGGTGCGGGCTTGAGGTGGGGCCAGGGATGAGGGGTTTGGGATGCAGGAGGGGGCTCTGGACTGAGGCAGAGGGTTGGGGTGTGGGAGAAGATACGGGCTCTGGACTGGGGGTGTGGGTTCAGGGGTGGGGCCAGAAATGAGGGGTTCAGGGTGCAGGAGTGGGCTCCGGGCTGGGGCAGGGGGTTGGGAGGCGGGGGGTGCCAGGCTCCAGCTGGGAGTGCCAGGTTCTGATGTGGGGCTGGGGATGAGGGATTTGGGGTGCAGGAAGGGGCTCTGGGCTGGGGAGTTCGAAGTGTGGGAGGGCGGTGCTTGGGGCGGGGGGGCAACATGCAGAGCCCCCTGGCTGCCCCTATGCGTAGGAGCCGGAGTGAGGACATGCCAGCTGTTTCCCAGGAGCCGCACGTCATGGAGGCTAGCAGGGAACCTTGCCAGCCCCGCTGAGTGGCACCGCTAGCCAGACAGTAAACAGCCTGGTCAGCAGTGCTGACTGGAGCTGCCAGGATCCCTTTTCGACCGCGTGTTCCAATCAAAAACCAGTCACATGGTCACCCTACCACTGTCAGAAGGACACTGGGCTTAATGGACCTTGTCTGAGCCATTGTGGCTGTTCTTATGTGGTGATTTGGGAGTCAAATAACTGAATTCCATTTATTTATTTATTTTCAAGGAGTGACTATGCCTTTAAAGTCTGTTTTCCCCTAAGGGAACAAAATCTCTCTGTCTGACTTTATTTCCAGTAAAAAGAACAGGAGTACTTGTGGCACCTTAGAGACTAACAGATTTATTAGAGCATAAGCTTTCGTGGACTACATCCGAAGAAGTGGGCTGTAGTCCACGAAAGCTTATGCTCTAATAAATCTGTTAGTCTCTAAGGTGCCACAAGTACTCCTGTTCTTTTTGCGGATACAGACTAACACGGCTGCTACTCTGAAACCTTGATTTCCAGTGTAAATGTCCTATTAACCTGAGTTTAAACACTGTCCCCAGCACACAGAGGATCACGTTTCTCACCAGATCCCCCAGGGGCTGGGAGAAGTCACAGACGCGGCTCAGCCAATGAGACAGATCCAGGAAGGGAAACACCCAATTCCATCCTGTGTTCCTCTGCCAGAGGGCTGTAAATTCAAACTAACTTGGTTACCCCTTTCCCGCCGGGGTCCATTGCCTGCAGAGAGCCCTGCACTGCAGAAAGTCTCCGGGAGGAAGCTTCTTGTTCCATCTGCCTGGAGTATTTCCACGAGCCCGTGTCTGTCCACTGCGGGCACAACTTCTTCCGGGCCTGCATCAGCCAGTGCTGGGGGGAGTCGGAGCCAAACTTCTCCTGCCCCCAGTGCAGAGAAACTGCCCAGCAGAGAAACCTGCAGCCCAGCAGGGAACTGGCGAGAGTTATCGAAATAGCCAGAGGGCCAAGGGCTCAGGACGAGTGAGTGTGTGAGAGACACCAGGAGGCCCAGAAACTCTTCTGTGAAGTGGACCAAACCCCGCTCTGTGTGGTGTGTGATAGAGCCAAGGCTCTGAGCCAGATCTCACAGGGTGGCTCCCATAGAGGAGGCTGCACAGGAGGACAAGGTAGGAAATATTTGCCCACTAACAATATTTGTACCAGTGGCTTTTTTCCAAACCTAGATTTCAGAGGCCAAAGCTCAGCAGTTCAGACAGACCTCATGGAGTCTGGCACCTTACTTGTGAATTTCCAGATGTTCAGATGTTGGGGTTCCTTTCACCTGAACTCCGTATCTTCTGCCACTTTATTGGATGTTATTTGTTAATTACAATGATCTTATCAGGATCATTAGGTGAAGTTACTGATCTTGGCCCTCAATCTTAGGAATAATTGATGATGAATTTTTGGAGCAAACCTGTCTCCCTCTGTTTTACTAGCAATCAGCAATATGGGAGCAGAGTTGTAGGAAAGAGATCTCTACCAAGCACGCTGAGAGGCCACTGCTACATAGGGAGGCACTAGGGTTTGTAAGTTGGAGGCCTGGACCCAGCTTGCATTCCTAAGATAAACTAGGTCTCCTCTGTGACCAGGGGTTCTCCAGTTCCTGCATCTTCCATGGCCTGGCCCGTGAGTTGCCATGGGGGTGCTCTCCCAGCCTGCTGCTCGGTTAAATAAACTGGAAAGCTAAATCCGCACAGCAGCGTTATTGTTGGGGGGAGGGGAGGATCATTGAGCCTCATGCTCCAAAAGAAAAATAATTAACACCCTCCCCCGCACCTCCCATGTCCCTTTGCCCAGGAACAATTCCAGACCCGACTGCAGGCTCTGAAGGAAGAGAGAGAAAAGCTCCTGGGATTGAAACTGACCAGAGAAAGGAGAAGCCCAGAGTACCTGGTAGGTGCCCAGTGTTGTTACCCAGCAGGGCCGTGGGGATGAATGTCAGTGTGGGAAGTTTGTGCGTCTCTCTGGGGCCGTGTGCTGCTGGTTGGGGATTGTGTGTGTCTGTCTCTGTTCCCCTCCGTGGGCTGGAGTGGGACTGGGACTCCTTGCCTGGCTCTGGGGCTGGGGCAGATTCCCCAGGAGCTCTGGGCAGCCCTGGGGCAGGGCAGATGCTGATCGAATCCAGCAGCAGGTGGCCAGTCTCGGGTTTCTAGTGGCACCATGGAGCCGGGCCCATGCTCAGAAGGGGCCCTGGCCTGCTCTGCTTGCACTGAGCCCTGAGACCCTGCCAGCTCCCCCCACCCACCCCACCCACCACTTGCTCTTCTCCGCTGGCCCAGGGCTCCTCTCCACCCCCGGCCCCACCCGCCGGCTCCTCTTAGCCCCCTGGCCGGACCGCAGTGCACCTCCGGCTCTGGGCAGTCTGCTTCCCACCACCTGTGGGGCCCCACCTGTCTCCCTGGAGCTGAGCCGCCTGGGACTGGTGCAGAAGCCTGGCCAGTCTCGGACAGTGTGGGGGGGCTTGGCTGGGCCCCTCCAGGCAAGTGGGTCCTTAGGGAGCCCGGTCGGGGCAGTTGCGCCACGCCTGAGGAGCCGGAGCGATTCCCAACACTGGGATCAGCCCTGGCTGCGCTGCCAGCTCAGCCCGGCAGACACAGTCGCCTCCCAGCAGGGCCGGTGAGTGCGTCCGGGAGGCAGGGCTTGGGGGAGTGGGTCTCTGGGGAGTCTGGGGGTGTCTGAAGATCTGTGTGTGTTGGAGCACTAGGGAGTGGGGGTTCTGTGTAGGGTGCTGGGCAGTTGTGATGGGGACCGGGGGGGGGGTGCTGGGCGTAGTGAGTCCAGGGGGGCTCTTGGCATAGGGGGAGTCAGTGGGGGTATTTGTGTTGGGTGGGGAGGGCTGTGTGGCACGGCATGGGCCCACTCCCGAGAGGAAGGGACATGCTGGAAGCACAGGGCCGGGCGGGCCACTGTGCATCTGACAACTGCCGGTTTGTAAATAGTGCTCTTGCACTGGGTTGGGTGGAGCAGGGCCGCCCCTGCCATGCCCCATTGCCCCTGGCTGGCCCCTCGCTCTGGGGACTGACCTCCCTGTGCCATGCTCCATTGCCTCCATGGGAGCCCATAAATACGTTTGGAGCCGGACCCACACAAGGTTAATCCGGCCCTGCAGGTGGCCAGAGTGATAAGGAAGTGGGGTCGTGGCCAAGGCTGCATTATGGTCAGTCCCTGGCTATCAGAGAGGCTCCCTGGGCCCTTCCCAGCCCCATCACACACTCCTCGGCTTGGCTTCAGGCTTGAACTTCCTGCCTGTGGCCTGGCCTACACTACAGAGTTAGGTCGACGTAAGGCAGCTTATGTCGCCTTAACTGTGTACACATCTACACTACCAGGTCCCTCCTGCCAACGTAACTCGCCCACTACATCCACTTTATTACCCTGCCTCCGCGAGAAGCATAGCGCTTAAAGAAGTCGATGCCGGCGGCTTAAGTGGCCTCCAGGAGTTGTCCCACAATGCTCCGTGGTGACCGCTCCGGTCAGCGTTCTTAACTCCGCTGCCCAGCAGCTGGGTACACAGGTACCCCTCCCCTGTTAAAGGACCGGGAGCATTAGAATTTCCCATGTCTTGTTTGTTCAGAGTGGAGAGCTCGCCTGCCCAGCTGAGCATGCGGGGTCCACGCTCCAAACGCTCTCCTGCCTGGAGTAGGCGGGAGGTGTTGGATCTCCTTGGCCTGTGGGGAGAAGAGGCTGTGCAGGCACAGCTCCAATCCAGCCGTAGAAATGCGGATGTCTATGAGAAGATCTCTCGGGACATGGTGGAGAAGGGCTACCAGAGGGACCTGCTGCAGTGTCGCGTGAAAGCAAAGGAGCTGCGGCTCGCGTACCAGAAGGCAAGGGAGGCGAACGGTCGCTCTGGTGCAGCACAGACGTGCCCCTTTTACAAAGAGCTGCATGCTATCCTCTGCGATGACCCCACCCCCAAGAGCCGCCTGGAATCCTTGGAGGAGTCAGAGTCCCAGGGCACCGCAGGCAGTGGTGAGTCGGAGCTGCTGGATGAGGAAGAGGAGGAGACGAACTGGAGACAGGCGAGCGGGGGATCCATTGTCCGGGGGAGCCAGGAGCTGTTTGTAACCCCGGAGCAGTCCAGCCAGTTGCAGCACTGCAGCATGGCTGGCCATGATGCTGGGGAGGGTACCTCTGGTGAGTACACACTTAGCATTAATATTGTAGGGACACATGTTCTTATTTGCTATTTTTTATTGAAATAATCAGTGGAGGTAGAGTGGCTCTCTGCTTCTCAGTGCCCGGACCAGCTAGGCAGAGGATGCCTTGCGAAAGAGATTGTTTATGTACACAGGAATGTCCCAAAAATCCTCCATAGAGATCTTCAGGAAACTTTCCTGGAGGTAGTCTGCAATCCATTGAAGGTTTCTGGGGAGGGCTGCCTTATTTCTTCCACCACGGTAGGACACTTTCCTGCGCCACTCCAGTATTGATTCGGCAGGCATCATCTCAGTACACAGGATAGCAGCATAAGGACCCAGTCCATACCTGAAGGCATGCAGCAGCTGTTCCCTTTCCGCCTCTGTTTTCCTCAGGAGCGTGGTATCAGCTAGGGTCACCTATGGGAGATGGTGCTAGTATTCATTTCAATTGCTCTAACCGCAAACACTAGTGCCTGTTTCCCTTCTCTCCCTCCTCTTCCATCCACGCCCTTGTGATATCACTGCCTTGTGATAGCTTGTCCTACCCCCATCACTGGACAGGGGCGCCAGAACCCAGGGGCACAATGGGGAAGGGGTGCCGGAATCAGGGCGGGGGGGCATGGCCACCCGCTGTTTAACATGGCTGTAATTTGGGTGTCAGGGGTCTGTGTTCCCCCACTTCTGAAGAAGCCCCTGCCCCTGGGCCGTACTCCCCATGGCTAAGAGAGCAAACCGGTCCAATGAACACCTTGCAGAAATGCAAATGTTCCGCTGTACATTTGCGGGGATTCAAGGGAGTGATTTTTATGCAGGAAGTCTGCCCTGGACCCTGGGTCTGCGCTGAAATGGTTCCTTTGTGCTTTTACAGCCAGGAGCGCGGCCTGGGGCTCTCCCTCCACACTGTCGGCGGGGCTCTTCCAGATAAGACGAAGGCCAAAGAGAACACGCGCCGACGCGCCTCATGAGACAATGAACGCCTCTGGGAGGGCGGACACCAAGCCAAGGACCGCTGTCTCGGAAAAAATGGATGTTATGAGCAGGACGCAAGCCAAGGAGACTGAGCGTGCCATGCAGCAGGAGGTGCTGGGGATTCTGAAGGAACAAACAGACATTTTGAGGCGTCTGCTTGACCTTCAGGAGCGATACTTTAAGTCTCGACTCCCTCTGCAGCCCCTCCAGAACAGCACTCTAACATCGCCCTACTTCCCCTCCCCCCCTCGCACACATTCCACTTGGCGTAGGGGCCCGATGCAGTATCCCTTCCACTCAATCCCCAGGGAGGGTGAATGGAATCCCAGCCGCCCATACACTGACGTGTGATAGGCCAGGCCTGTGCACTTTTAAACAGAAGGTGAATGTGCATTCCCCCTCCCAGTTGTATATTCCCCTGCGGTTTCCAAGGTTTACCTCTGTGGCACATATTTCTGTTTCTGTGTGCAATAAAAGTCCATTTCTTGAGAACGAAACCATCTTGATGACTTCGAAGTGAAGGGGGAGGGAAACTGAGGCACTCAACGGGGGGTGAACAAAGTCACACAGAGCCAGACCTGTAGATTGAACCCAAGAATCCTGGCTCCCATCCCCTTCTTGCTCTAAGAATTAGCCCACACTACCCCCACACTCACAGCAGCCACTGGAGTGGCCCCTATGAGGAATGCATTATAGCGGTGGTTCTCAAACTTTAGTACTGGTGACACCTTTCACATAGCAAGCCTCTGAGTGCGACCCCCCCCCCCTTATAAATTAAAAACACTTTTTTATATATTTAACACCATTATAAATACTGGAGGCAAAGCGGGGTTTAGGGTGGAGGCTGACCACTCATGAACCCCCATGTAATAATCTTAAGACCCCCCTGAGGGGTCCCGTCCCCCAGTTTAAGAACCCCTGCATTATAGGGTCTCAGCCCATTCCCCGGGCATCGTTTTCCCCCTCACTGGCAGTGCCTTTGGAGGGGCTGAGTGGAGTGTGGGGTGGTCTCCCCAGCTGTAGCAAGGGAGGGGGCTCTAGTGGTTGCAGCAGGTGGGGGCTGGGAGTCATTTTCAGAGCAAAGTAAGAGGCGTATTTCCAAGGTTACATTACTACACACACAGCCGTCAAAGCAAGGTTCAGACTACTGGCAGGCACAGTGCAGAAAAGCAACACCCATTACCGCTGGTCATTAATCAAATGGATTTTCAAAGCCACCCTGAGCCGCATTGCTCCCCGCTGAGCTCCTGATAGCCCTGGTAGCTGGCTGCTCAAAATTAGTAGACTGCTGATCCGCCGCCTTCCCCCCACCCCTGTGGAAACATCTCTCCCTTTGCTCCACAGAAATTATGAAGCACACAGCAGGCAGTGATAACAGAAGTTAAGATTCTGTCACGGTTCTTTTTAGTAAAAGTCACAGGCAATAAACAAAAATACATGGACACCTGTGACCTGTCCCTGACTTTTACTAAAAATAACTGTAACATTCCATACCTGGGGGGAGTGTCCTGTAACCCCCATATTCCTCATTTTCATATAATTGTGATCTTACCTTACAAGGCATGCTTTATATCAGGGGTAGGCAACCTATGGCATGCGTGCCGAAAGCGGCACACGAGCTGATTTTCAGTGGCACTCACACTGCCCGGGTCCTGGCCACTGGTCCGGGGGGCTCTGCATTTTAATTTAATTTTAAATGAAGCTTCTTAAACATTTTAAAAACCTTATTTAGTTTACATACAACAATAGTTTAGTTATATATTATAGACTTATAGAAAGAGACCTTCTAAAAACGTTAACATGTATTACTGGCACGCGAAACTTTAAATCAGAGTGAATAAATGAAGACTCGGCACACCACTTCTGAAAGGTTGCCGACCCCTGCTTTATATGTATCAGGAGAAAGGTTATGACCTGCTGAAAGTCATTTCTCTATCCGTATACGTGTATCATTAATGCAGATGAAGTTATGAGAATTGTGTTGTATGGTGGTCACTAAAAGATGCTGTAAATTAGGGAAAGAGCCAGATATTAGCTCCCCAGAGGCAACAGCAAGGAAAGTGACCAACACCCAGGCGGGGTTTCAAACAACTCATCAACAACCATTGCCCAGCAAGGGAGCTACAATTCAATGACTCACCTGCATGAGGCCACACCAGGGGAATTGCTCAACTTTGCCTGGAGACTCAGCAATGCCCCCAGACATGCCTGGCCTTGTGTTCCCCAGCACATGGGATTGAGGGTATAAAACAGAACAGAGCAGGTCCATGCTTCACCCTTCTCCTGCCTCCACCTATGCTGCAAGCAACTAAGACACTGAAAAGAAGACAAGACTCCCAACAGAGGAGACTGGCCCAATTTCAAGGGTGATATCCAGGGCTGGTGCAAGGATATTTTGCACCCTAGGCAAAACTGCCACCTTGTGCCCCCCCCCCCCGTAACATTGGTTCATTGAGGGGCAAATCCCAACGAGCCTTTATAGACCTCAGGGGCCAGCCGTGCCCAGGGACTGCTCCCCAGACCAGGTTCCTCCTACCCATCCCCTGAACTCCCCTGGAGGGTACACAGCCCCTCCCCCCCACCGTGAGCCCTCCCCACCCCCGTCAGCCCCCGCCCTGAGTCCACTCACTGGCTTTGCCGGGCTTGAGCCGCTGCAGCAGCTCGGCAGGGAGGAACTGCCTTCTGGGGGCTCCTGCAGCAGATGCATGTGGGCAGAAGCCCCCGTGCGCCCCCCTCCCCCCCCCCCGGGGCTCCCCCCTCACCACGCTCGGGCTCTGCGGCTCCTGGGAGTGTGAGCCGCCGCTGCTCCTCCCGGAGCAGGCTCAGGGCCCCGCGCCCCGGCGGCGGCTCACATCCCCAGGAGCCGCAGCCCCCGAGCATGGTGAGGAAACTGGGGGGGGTGTGTGCACGGGGGCCTCTGCCCGCATGCATCTGCTGCAGCCTGCAGGAGCCCCCCGGGGGATGCCAGGCTGCAGCCTGGGCAGGAGGGGCAGGGGGCGCAGCTGCTCCCCACTAGCGGCGCTGCCGCCTTTGCAGGACTCCTGCCCCCCTGCGCTGCGCCGGCTCCTCCATGGCTGGGGCTTGCCGCCGACGCTCTGGATCTCCGGTGCCTCCAGAAGGCGATTCCAGGGCACCGCTTTTTGGCACCCCCAGAGCCGTCCTTAGGATTTATGGGGCCCTACGCAGTATTATTAAACTGGTGCCCCTATGCCCGACGGCAGCCTGAGCTTGCAGCCCAGCGGGGGGAGGGGAGAAGCGGGGCGGAGGGACAAGGCAGAAAGAATAACAAGATGCCCAGCCCACCTCACGTGGCGGAGAGTCACAGTTCCCCGCAGAGACCCCTGTACCCTCTCCCTCACGCAGAATGGACATGCAGAAGGTACCTAATTAAAAGCACTAAACTTGGGAATAAAAAATGTCAGTCACGGATTTTTTGATATGCCCTGAAGTTTGTCAGACATTTATTTGCAAAAACTTTGTAGTAAGGGCGAGTCAGCTGTATACAACATTAAATATTATGGAATACATGATGCAGCTCTTCTCTGTTTTACATTTTCTTAATCAGTATTTCTAAGCTGATTTTATATTTTAAATGTACTCTTAAACCTTCATAAAGTCATCATTCCAGATTACTACATATTTAACTCACTGAAACAGACATTATTTTAAATTAATCAGTCACAGAGGTTTAGTGTGTTCATAACAAAGTTCATTGCTTTTAGAAAAAGGGAACACTAATTTACTGTGTGTGATCTCCAGAACAATACACATGTTTATGAAATGCCACCAACTTTAAAAAATATGTTTCCAAAGATTTTAGGCATAACAAAGGATTTTATATCTCACTAAGGTACTGATTTTGCTTAAAACTTTTTCATCCGATAGTCAAAAGTAAAGAAAGGGAAACTCTTTCTCCAGCTATCTGGAAGCAAAGGGCTGTGGCTTCCTTCAGTGGGCGGTGGGGAGGGGGTGAAGGGAGAAATGGATGGACAGAAAGGACAGGAAGACTTTGGAAGTAAGTTTTTTTACTATAGTAATTAAAATGTGCTTTTTAGATAAGGGTGGTCTTTTGAAGAATTTATTTAAAAAACCATGTCTGAAGATCCAAGCATTTAAGGCTAACGAAGATTGTGCATCTAAAAATCTATGCAAGGATTCTTATTGTTCCGGTCTCCTCCCCCTGAAGATGAGTCATAGACTCAAAGGCCAGAAGGGACCATCATGATCATCTAGCCCAGGGGTTCTCAAACTGGGAGTCGTGACCCCTTAGGGGGTTGCAAGGTGGTTACATGGGGGGTTGTGAGCTATCAGCTCCGTGGGGCAGCCCCGAGCCCCCATTAAAGTAAATGACCCCACTCCCGTTTTTAATGAAGAAGCCACATTCCAAGACTTGCTGTGTGGAACGGGTCACCAATACAAAAAGTTTGAAAACCACTGATTTAGCCTGACCTCCTGCACATTTCTAACATTAATAAATAGTGAATTAACTTAATTATCTTATATCCTGGCGATTGCAAACTTCACGTTTCACTTAAGAATCAGGCACAGATTACAGAGTGTGGATTCAGAGCCAAGGACACTCTAATAACCCTGAGCCACATGATCGCCTCCTGTGAGGGGGGGAAGAGAGAGAGATTAATGAGTCTGCTCGACAGCCTTAACTAAGGGCCATTGGGCTTCTCATGCAGTAGCGGTTTATGCACTAAGATCTAAAAGCCCCAGCTTCCATTCCACCTGCCCATAAGTGGGGTTTGTGACTGTCCGTGTTACAAAACCAGCAGAGATTTCTCTTCCTTTCTCTTTCACTTCTCTCAGCCCCACTATTTCCCTCCTATTGGCCATTCCCTGCACCCAGAAAGGTCCTCCCTCCTCCCCCTCCAGTGGCTGCAGATACAAAGAGCAGTGCCAGGAAACTGGCCTTATTAGCAGCAGGGCCGGCTCCAGGCAGCAGCTTAGTAAGCAGGTGCTTGGGGCGGCCACTCCGGAGGGGGGCGGCATGTCCAGCTATTTGGCGGCAATTGAGCGGAGGGTCCCTCTCTCCGGCTCGGAGTGAAGGACCTCCCGCCGAAGTGCCGCAGATTGCGATCGCAGCTTTGGGACGGGGGGGGGGGGGGCTGCTTGGGGCGGCAAAAACTTTAGCAAGTGCGGGGCCCGATTCGTGGGGCTTGTACTCACCGGGTGGCGCTCCAAGTCTTCAGCGGCACTTCAAATTGCCGCGCTTCTGGGTTGCAGGGCCACTGGGTTGCTGGGCTCTGGCCGGCGCTTTGACCGGGGAGCGGCGCCACGGGACTTGCAGGGCTCAGGCTGGCACTCCGGCCGGGGGAGTGGGGCTGCGGGGCTTGCCGGCGCTCCGGCCAGGGGAGCGGGGCCACGGGGCTCCCGCCGGGGGAGTGGGGCCCTCTTAGGCACGGGGCCCGATTCCGGGGAATCGGTGGAATCGGCCTAAAGCCAGCCCTGCTTATTAGCCACCAGAGGCCCTAGAAATGGAGAATAGTTTTCAGCTCCCACCCACAGAGAACACTGATCTTGGTGGGTGGGTCCTAGCCCACTTTGAAGCTCATTGTATATCTACGAGGATACTGGGAAGGATGAAGCTGACACAAAAATCCGCTTCCACACCAGAGTGCAGAAAGCACCGAGGAGTACTGAGTATAGAAGCGCTACACTGGGCTCCATCAACAATGCCCTGATGAGAGGCAAGCTGGTGACGGGCTGCAGAGATGGGAAGGTCCCATGAGCATTTGCTCAGGGGCTGTGAGCCGATGCCAGAGAAAGCCCAGCAGAATGGCATGGAGGCCACAGCAGGAAAACTGGCCAGTGGAGGCTTTGAGGAAGGAGGACAGTGAATTTGGAACAAAAGCCTGGACCCACAAAGGTCCTTAAGTGCCTCAATCCCAGTTTTAGGCTCCACACAATTCCTCTTTGGCTGCCGCCTAACCCTGCGGGTGCCTAAATTTACTTGGCAACTACATTTCCGCTGTTCAAGTTCTGTAGTTGCTTCAGTTTCTTCCTCTAGGCACCCAGACATTGATCCACAAAACAGGGGAAGTTAGGTAGGCAGGGGCGCCAGAACGGGGGGGTCAGGAAGCCATGGCCCCCCACTTTTTACCAGCCATAAGGGCAAGTGATGGGGGGAGAGGGAGCAGAGAGGAGCGAGCTGGGGACAGGGTCTTGGGGGGAAGAGGCAGCACAGGAGTGGGGCCTTGGGGAGAAGGGGTGGCACGAGGGTGGGGCCTTGTGAGGAAGGGGTGGGGCCTCAGGGGAAGGGGCAGTGTGGGGGCGGGAGCTTGGGGGAAGGGACGGCGTGGGGGCGGGAGCTCGGGGAAAGAGGCGGCGTGGGAGCAGGGCCTTGAGAGGAAGGGGTGGCGCTGGGGCAGGTCCTCAGGGGAAGGGGCGGCAGAGGGTATGTGGCCACGGTTCAGGTGCCGGTAGCCCCCCCACTTTTAGGAAGCTTCTGCTGCTCCTGGGTGGGCAAACACCTATCTCCCAGGGGCCCAGTCCAGTAGCTGTGCTTAGAGGCCACAAGCTGGAGCGGGTCCCATTCAAACCCCAGCCACCAGAGGAGGCAGCACCAGCTCCCTTATAATCCGTAGGCCAGTGGTTCAAGCATTCACCTCGGATAGGGGAAAGAAGGGTTCAAATCCCCCCTTTCCCGGTGGGGGGAGGATTTGAAGAGGGGTCCCCACCTCTCAGGAGAATGTCTTAACTGCTGGCTCCCCGATCGGGGCTCCCTCAATCTCTCCTGCTGAAGCTGTTTCACTGTAGACAAATACTTAAATAACCATTGGGCCAGAGAGAGGGCATGACACTGTAGCCTGGTGGTTCGGAGGCTGTAGTCTGGTGGTTCGGGCACTGCCCCCACGGGAGGTGGGAGACCCAGGGTCCAGTCCCCCAGCCACAGGGAAGGGGGGATGGCTCTGTTCAACCAAGGCTCACGTTGCAGCCCGCCCAGGGCTGCCCCAGGCATGGAAACGCCCCTTTCCTGTAACTATTCAATTATTTAATTCTGCCTCCAGAGGGGCCGTCCCCCAATCATGCCCCTCCCACGGCTGCTCCTGGCTGGGGCAGGTCATGCACCAGCCTGCACTTAGGGTGGGGGCCTCAAAGCCCAGCCCAGCTGGGATTCCCCCCGCTGGCTGCAGACTCCCCCGAAGTTCAGAGTTAGGGCAGCTCCCCCTCCCATCCCAGCCAGTGGGAGAGCAGCTCCCCCGTCATCTGCACCCCCCACACACGAGCACCAGCAAAGGGGGCAGGGCTAGCTCCGCAGGCCCCCACACTGGAGCTGGGCAGGCAGGGGGAAGGCAGGGGCCTAGCCCCACAGCACTCCTCTTCCAGCACCAGCTTCCCTCCCTGCTCCAAGTGGTAGCGATGGCCTATTGTCCCCACACCACCAGCCGATGATGGCCCTTCCCAGTGGCACACCTGTGCTTGCGGGGGAGGGGGTGGGTGGGTGAGGAGCAGCAGGAGTGTGGTGGCCAGTTGCCAGCTGTGCCAGACCCACAGGTGTGTTGGTCGCAGGACACGTGTGGGCGATTCCCCCTTGTGCCCCTGCATGGGGCTGACACCCAGCCTGAGCCGCATTCTGAGCCTGATCTTCTACTTCTTTTCCCTTTATGCCGCTTCCCTGGTGAGGGTCGCAGTGGCAGCATGGAGAGTAGGGAGAACCAGCCCTCCCTTTCCCTCCGCAACAGGTTCCAACTCCTCCTGGGGGATTCCCCGGCGTTCCCAAGCCAGCCGGGAGATATAATCCCTCCAGCGTGTCCTGGGTCGGCCTCGGGGCCTCCGCACAGTGGGATGTGCCCGGGAGAGATCCGAAGGAAGCCTCCCAGGGGGCATCCTTATCAGGAGCCCGAACCCCCTCACTGGCTCCTCTCGATCCGAAGGAATAGCGGCTCTACTCCAAGGCTCTCCTGAATAGCCGAGCTCCTCACCCTGTCTTGGAGAGCAAGCCCAGCCACCCTGCGGAGAAATCTCATTTCTGCAGCTGGTACCCGCGATCTCGTCCTTTCGGTCATTACCCAACATTCATGACCATACATGGGTGGCGCGTGAGCTCCCCCCTTTGGGGAGGTGAGCCACAGGGCCCCACCCCTATTGCCCGTTCCTTGTCTGCTGGAGCCCCAAGCCTCCTCCCCACCCCCCGCAGCCAGAGGACCCCTGGCCAAACCACCCTGGGCCATATCTGGCACCCGAACCGGGCCGCCCGCCGGACCCAGCGCCGGATTGCCTGCTGGCCCCCACCGGCTTCGGGGGAGAGGGTGGAGCATGGGCAGGGCCAGGACCTGGGACAGGGGAGGCTTAGCCTCACCTCGCCTATTATACCCACCACCCATGTGACCATAGGTGAGGCTGGGACATAGAGCGACATGTAACCCCCCAACTCAAACACCAGGCACGTATTTCTTCTCTCCCCTGCGTGTAACTGAGCGCCACCCCTGGGCATCGCGTGCTATTCCCTGCACAGAGAGAAACGCGCACTTTTCTGCCCGGCCCCCTGGGCGGCGGGGAAGGGGGGACGGCCCTGTGCAACCAAGGCTCATGTTGCAGCCCAGGCATGGAAACGCCCCTTTCCTGTAACAGACACTGAACACGTGAAGATTTCAAATCGCTGCCGCTGCTGCATTTGCAAGGTGCGGGCTGGCTGCACGTGGGGTGCAGGGAGCCCTGGCCATGGCCACAGAGAGCTCTGGGGTGGAGACCCTGCAAAGAGAGCTGGCTTGCTCCATCTGTCTGGAGTACTTTCAGGACCCGGTGTCGATACAATGCGGACACAATTTCTGCCGAGCCTGCATCAGCCAGTGCTGGGAGGGATCGGTTAGAAACTTCTCCTGCCCCCAGTGCAGAAAAACTGCCCGGAAAAGAAACTTCAGGCCCAACAGGGAGCTGGCGAGAGTTATCGAAATAGCCAAAGGGCTGAGTTTCCAGGCAGCCAAAGGCTTGGGAAGGTGTGAGAAACACCAGGAGGCTCTGAAACTGTTCTGTGAAGATGATCAAACCCCCATCTGTGTGGTTTGCAGAGAGTCCCAGGCTCACAGAGCTCACACGGTGGTTCCCATAGAGGAGGCTGGCTTGGATTACAAGGTAAGGAAGCTCTGGCTAGGGCTAGAGAGTTCGTGCCTCTTTTTATTTGTTTTAATAGCACTGTTATTTCAGGGGACAAAGAGTAAGAGTCACACAGTCCTTCAGACACAGGACTTTGTGTAGACTAAACCCCCCAAGGCAAAGAAAACCTCACACACCAAAATACTTCAATCCACTCAAACCCTTTCTCTTGGCTCAGGAACAAATCCAGACCCGCCTGCAGACCCTGAAGGAAGAGAAGGCAAAGCTGCTGGGATTTAAAGAGACTGAAGAGGGGAGATGCCAGCAGCATCTGGTAGGTGCCTGTTGTTACGCAAGCAGGGACATGGATTTGGGGGGCTGTGTGTCCGGGGGAGTGTCACTCTGTGAACAGGGGAGGTAATTGTTGATGGAGCTTGGCTGAACACTGCATCTGATCCATGCCAAAATTTCAGGGGATGCTCTAGGCCTCAACAGCCAGAGCCCTATAGATTTGGGGGACAACTGGGACATTCAAAGAGAGGGTAAAATGAGAGCCACCCACATCTGTGGATGGCCCTTGTTAACACATTGCAGTATAACAATAGCCCCGCTCATCTTCCCAATAGAGGGTAACTGTGTTCGCACCCTGAATTACAAAAGGAATAATTGCTGTCCCCGGTGGAGGGAGTCATGTGGTGGGTACTTAGCCTGCAGGGGAAGCCAGAGGGAGGAGAGAGACATAGCTCCCTTAATTGGGGGGGTCCTGCTCTGTGTGGGGTGGGGAAAGGGTCCCTGGCATGAGGGGGTGAATTGGGGCCCCTGGTATGGTGGGATGAACTGGGGACTCTGCTGGGTGGGGAAAGGGGGCCTGGCATGGTGTGGTGAATTGAGGACCCTGCTCTGTGAGGGGGGTGGAAGGCCCCTGGCACGGTGGCCAGATCTGTGTCTTTGTATGTCCCTTTCCCTGGGCTGGATTGTGGCAGTGACTCCCTGCCCTGCATTGAGGCTGGGCCAGACCCAGGAGAGGGGCCGTGGGCACTGGACAGTGCAGGCATAGGGCCCTGGTCCTGCTTCCTTCTTCCCTTGTCACTAGCGCCACTAGTCTGGAGCTACCCTGGCAGGTCTGTAAGTGTGGCCAGTCCCACACATAAGAGAGAGGCCCATTTTTCTTCTCCATCACATGCCCCTTATGCACCCTGCTGGGACCTGTCTCAGTCAGGGTCCCAGTGTTCCCATTTGCACATGGCTGGCTCTGGGGGTGTCGGAAGATCAGAGTTTTCCTCAGAACTTCTGAATTATTTTCTCCCCCTCCCCTGCCCGCTCTCACCAAGCCTCTGCCAAGGTCATTGTGAGTCCTGCCCTTCCTGCTACTGGAAAGGACTCAGATGTGAAGACCCCCTTTTATCCGGGGACAGACGGATCAGGTCAGATATGAGGCTGCACCAGTCAGAGCCACCAGGGCCAAGTGTGAGGCTCTAGGAACCCTGGGGAGAGTAGCAGGCCGAGCATTTTTATTTCTCAGTATCTCAAGTCCTGCATTTTTAGATGTATTGATGTCTAAAGTCTCCCCTCTGCTTTATCAAATGTCACTTGACTGTCCTCATGTCCCTGCTAATAAGACCCTGGACTTACCTTTTTGAGCCCAGACGAACGTTTTCCTTATAAAACCTCTTCCAAAAAAACATCTCTGTAAAATCTGAAATTTGCTCAACAACTAGGAAACTGAACAAACCTCCGCTTGAGCAATTTAACTGGACAAAATGGGAAGAAAGTAAAGATCTAGCAGCACCAAATTAAAAAACAAATAGTTTAAATAAAATCTGGGTTTGTTTTGTTTTTTTAATTATTACTCTTATCCACTCTGGGTCCCTGAACCTCCCTTTCCCCTGTTTGTTACAGAAACAGACACAAGCCGAGAGGCAGAAGATTGTGTCTCTATTTCAACAACTGCACCAGATGCTGGAGGAAAAAGAGCGACTCCTGCTGGTCCAGCTAAAAGAGCTGGACAAGACGATTGTGAGGATCCAGAATGAAAATGTCACCAAACTCTCCGAGAAGATTTCCCGGCTCAGTGAGCAGATCAGTGAGATGGAGCGGAAGTGCCAGCAGGCAGCGAATGAATTCCCACAGGTGAGAACTCCAATCTCTGCAGCGAAATGGAGATGGGGTTTTCTATTGCTTTGTATCAGTCTTGATTGTAGTTCGTTTTCGTGCTGTGATTTGTCAGAGTGGTGGGAGAGGCGTATAATTATGGATCTGTCCAATCGAAATAAACAAACTCTATGAAGTTGGTGATCAGACCTCTTTTGGTCCAATGTCTGGGCACCTCACAAATATTAATGAAGATCTACTCACCAGGGTCTATAGTAGGTATGTTCTATCATCCCCATTTCATGGATGAGGAACTGAGGCCAGAGAGACTAAGTGATTTCCCTAAAGACACAGGGCCAAAGTCTCTGACGATGTCAAGAACTGACTCTGGGTCTCTTGAACCCCATTCCTGTGCCTTCATCACAAGGCTGGCCTTCTTCTCCTGCTTTGTTTGGGCCAAGAAAGGGTCTTGGGTCAATGCTTCAAGGCAGTTGTGCTAACCCAGTGTTTCTCAAACTGGGGTCCACAGACCCCCCAGTCCGCTGGCCTCACTGATCAACTCCTCCCGCTCCTTCCCTCAACTCCTCCCCCTCCCTCCCAACACTTCCTGCTGGGAGGGAGAGGGAGGAGTGGGGACGCAGCATGCTCGGGGGAGGGGGTGGAAAGAGGCAGGGAAGAGGAAGGGTGGGGTGGGGCCTTGGGGGAAGGGGTGGAGTAGGGTGGGGCCTGGGACTGAGCAGGGAAGGGGAGGCTTGGGGGTCCATGAAAATGTTTAAATCAAAATGGGGGCCCTTGGGTTGCTAAAGTTTGAGAACCGCTGTGCTAACCCATCAAGAGGTCTGCACTGTGGCTAAAGGCCTACCCCCTTTAATCATGGTCCAGAGTGTATTTATTCATTATTAGTTTACATTCACTGCTTTGTGCTTCGAAGGGACAGTGACAAGAAGGGGTAGATTTAGTGAAGGTGCAGTAAATACACCTGAGGTTACACTGTTCATTTTCACTTTTTGATTAAAAAAACTAGAGCAACATAAAATTAACCTGGCACACATGATATGGACTTAAAGCTGGCTAACTGACAGGTTTCAGTGTAACTGTAGACAGGGAATCATCACTGAACACGTGTTTCTAGTGGGGTCCCTCGAAGATCGGTTCTAGCCCTATGCTATTTAACTTAGGCTGGTGATGGGACAGTAGATTGGGAGGGCTCTGAGCTACCACAGCGAATTCTTTCCCAGGTGTCTGGCTGGTGGGTCTCGCCCACATGCTCACAGTCTAACTGATTGCCAGATTTGGGATCAGAAAGGAATTTTTCCCCGGATCAGATTGGCAGAGACCCTGGGGTTTTTTTGCCTTCCTCTGCAGCATGGGGCATGGGTCACTTGCAGGTTTAAACTAGTGTCAGTGGTGGATTCTCTGTAACTTGGAGTCTTTAAACCATGATTTGAGGACATCAATACCTCAGCCAGAGGTTAGGGGTCTTTTAGGAGTGGGTGGGTGAGGGTCTGTGGCCTGCAACGTGCAGGAGGTCAGACAAGATGATCACGATGGTCCCTTCAGACCTAGGAATCTATGAAAAAGTGTAACCAGGTACAGAGATTTATGTAGTGTCAGTTTTCATTATTAGCACTGTGGGACTGAATCTCTCTCTCTTTCTCCCTCTCTCTTCCCCCCTCCCCTCCAGGATGTCAGAAGCACCTTGAGCAGGTATGTGTTGCCTTCTCACTCCTCCCTCGGGCTTCACCATGCTGGGAAGGGTTCCAGCCAAATGCATGGGGGAGGATTAAAATTCAGATCCCAGCCTTCCTTGGCTGAACAAAATCCTGGACTTGGTGCCCTTTATTTAAGGCCCTGTGATTAATCATCCTAAAGGCTGGATTATTCACCTGAAAATAACTCCTTTCCCCTCCCTGGGCCTGGTCTTTCTTCACGTCGCAACTAAAGCATGTTAACTGGACCTGTGGGGGAAATTGGTGCCTTGACTGACCGTGTTCTGAGGCTGGGATCCACAGAACAATTCAGTCACCTGACCCCTCAATCTAGCAGTCTTCACTATCCGAAATTTGTACTGACAGGTGATGTGATACATTATATGTTATAAAACAATGAATTAGAACATAAGAACGGCCATACTGGGTCAGACCAAAGGTTCATCTAGCCCAGTATCTGTCTTCTGACAGTGGCCAGCGCCAGGTGCTTCAGAGGGAATGAACAGAACAGGTAATCATCAAGTGATCCATTCCCAGCTTTTGGCAAACAGAGGCTAGGGGCACTGTCCCTGCCCATCCTGGCTACTAGCCATTAATGGACCTATCCTCCATGAATTTATCTAGTTCTTTTTTGAACCCTGTTATAGTCTTGGCCTTCACAACATCCTCTGGCAAAGAGTTCCACAGGTTGACTGCAGTCTGTCTCTCTAGGTGCAAAAAGGGGAAGTCCCAGCAGCAGGTGGAGATTCCTCTTGAGCTGGAGGAGTTCCTCAGTGAATTCTCTCAGGGGAACAGTGTCAGGAAGACGCTGAAGGAATCCAAAGGTACTGAGGCAGGAAATAGAGCTGTAACTCTGAATGTGAGGGGGGCAGGCTCTGCCTGATCAGCTGATACGGTAAAACCAAACACCCAAAGAGGACAGGCAGCTGGTACAATATCTGAATCAAGTGAAGATTCTGGGGAATTATCCTTATGACTTAGCAGGAATGACATGAATGTGATTCCTTGGTCAAGAACCTGCTTATGCTAATTATGGAGGGATGTAAAGTCTTTTGGAGGACTTAAACTCTATTGTTGACGCCAAGGGCCCATGCTGTGTTCTTGATTCTGTTTAATTTCAATCTGGCTTTCGTAGAAATTTTCTCTAGGCGCAATTCACCTCAAACAGAGTGACCAACCCAAGGGTTTTTCCTCTCCCTCTGGGTACCTCTGCATCTTTCCCGTAATTAAACCACAGTTCTCCCCCCTCTCCTTTCCCCGGATTCGGAGGCCTCTGTGCCCTGTTCTTAGGGGTGAGGGGGGAATCTCCCCAGGCATAGGTGCCGACTCCGTGGGTGCTCCAGGGCTACAGGGAAAAAATAGTGCGTGCTCAGCACCCACCAGCAGCGCCCCCACAATCAGCTCCTCCCCCTCCCCCCAGTGCCTCCCGCCTACCAGTGGGCCCTGCCAATCAGCTCCTCCCCCTTCCCCCAGTGCCTCCCGCCCACCGCAATCAGCTGTTCAGCAGCGTGCAGGAGGCGCTGGGGGGGGCGAGGAGTGAGGGCAGGGGCACTTGCGAGAAGGGGTGGAATGGAGTGGGAAGGGATGGGGCTTTGGGGGAAGGAGTGGAGTGGGGGCGGGGCCTGGGGCGGAGCAGGGGTCGAGCACTCCCTGGGATATGATAAAGTTGGCGCCTGTGTCCCCAGGTGCTGCCTCTCTAAGGCCCAGGAATAGATTGCCCTAGGAACAGGTTCATATTGTCCATATTGCAGAATATGTGTATGTGGTGGCAGAAGATCTGTTTGCATTGTCAGTGGGGGGAATGAGGGGAGGGTTTAAGAAATAGTTATGAATGAAGAGAAATAGCAGCTCCCCCGTTAAAAATAAGGCAGAGGCGGTGGGGGTGACTCTTGTGGAGCCCTGCAAGCAGAGGGCGCTGCTGTGTCGGGAGCCAGGCATGTCGCCGGGGATCGGCTGGATGTGGTGGGGGTTTACCCTCTCCCCATGGCTGGGTGGGGAGGGGTCTCTCCAGCTGGTGCCTCTGACTCCTCCCACTGCCAGATTTCTTGTCCGTGTACTGCCCCCTTCCCTTTCCTTGCGTGGGGGGTGAGGTGGGTTCCCAAACTGCAACTAAAGCTGATGCCTCCGTCCGGGCATCCTCCCCTGCTTCGTCCCTGATGATGGGAGTGGGGGAGAAGGCAGAGGGGCAGCCATAACAGCACCCTTCTAGATTCCGGCAGGAGGGGGCTGCAGTGAAATCCCAGCTCAACCCCAGCACAGAGGCAGCTGCCTGGGTCCCAGGACAGCGAGGCAGGAAATCGGGGAGTGTCCTAGCAAGGATGGGGCTGCTGGGGAGTGTGAGAAATGGTCCCAATGTCCCCTAACGCTGAGCTCTGCCTCTAACCCTCTGATTCTCTCCCCCCCCCTCCCCAGTGAATGTGACTCTGGATCCAGACACAGCTCATCCCGAACTCACGGTGTCTGAGGATCGGAGAAGCGTGAGATGGGGAGACACGCGGCGGCGAGTGCCTGACAATCCCAAAAGATTTGACGCTGAGCCCTGTGTGCTGGGCTGTGAGGGATTCACCTCGGGGAGACACTACTGGGAGGTGGAGGTGGGGGATGGGGGATACTGGGCCATGGGGGTGGCCAGAGAGTCTGTGAGGAGGAAGGAAGAGATCAGCCATAGCCATGAGGCGGGAATCTGGATTTTGTGCCAGTGCGTGGATGAATACTGGGCCCAGACCTCCCCTCTGACCACCCTCTATCTGAGCTGGGACCCCAGGAGGATTGGGGTTTTGCTGGACTACGAAGTGGGGCGGGTGTCTTTCTTCGACGCGGACAACGAGAAACCCATCTTCACTTTCCCGCCGGCCTCCTTCGGCGGGGAGAGAGTCCACCCTTGGTTCCATCTCTGTGGGGAAGACATGCAGCTCCAACTGTGTCCCTGAGGTGCAGGGCGGGACAGCCCCCATCTGAAGTGCATTTCTGGCCTGCCAAAGCAACCTCAAGATGGGAGCGATCTGACTAGATGCGAGAATGACTCTGACCGGCCTGTTGGTCCCTGTTCTCTATGATCCCAGAGGGCTGAACGTTTCTGCAGAGAATGAGACGGGGGTGGGGGCTGAAGTATGATTTAGTATATCACAAAAGGAGCTCTTGTCTGTTGCACTGGGTAAAAACGACAGAAATAAACTCTTTTATAAACTGGGGTGGTGTTCTCTTTTCCCTGCCATGCCTACTGGGTTCAAGGCAGGCTATGTGAGAAAGATTATTCATTAATAGTACAGTAAAAGCTGTGTTATCCGGCACTTTATGAACCGGAAAGCTCTATTAACTGGCATTTCTGATCTCTCCCAATACAAAGCTTCAGTCTAGTAACCGGGACTAGTCTACTGCCCAGGAGGTTATGCAGTTGCACATTCTGCACTCTGCTTTTATGCAAAAGAGGCAGAAGACAAGTAAACAAACTAATATCAGGGATTTATTCAAAAAAGTAGCTTCCAGGGTGTGTTATAGGGTCAGTATAGATTCAGCCCAATCTCTTACACCTAATACATCTACTGTACAATAATTGGTATTGATAATGCTGACCCGGAGGCACTGCAAGCTCCTGAAGTGCCTTCTGAATCATCAAAGAAAGATTAAATGATGTTCAGTATAGCTTTAGTGTTCTGCGTGTACACCATGCGCTGCCCACAGTGACATGCAGTGTCATAAGATAACCTACTATTTAGAAAACTTTCCCTGTATACACCTAAGTGCTTCAAGAAACCAACCAATCTGCCGTGCAATACTACGACTGAGTACTGCTGAGTACCAGTAGTGCTGAGTACCTGTCTACTATTTTATTCTGTATTCATTTTATTGTATTCTTATTGTTTGAAAATTGGTATTCCATTGGTAAGTATAACACTTAGTTAATTGGAATTTTTGACTAACTGGCACCTCCATTCCCCCAACATGCCAGATAACAAAGCTTTTACTGTATAAATATTTATTTATATTATCATAGTAGCTAGGGACCTCAGTCACAGCTTGTGCTAGGCAGTGTGCAAACAGAACACAAAGACAGTGCCTGCCCTCAATCCCTGTGTAGCGAGGTTGAGACTCACTGGTGCGGTGCCTCCTGCTGGTCGTCTAGGAATTATCTTTTTTCCAGCCTATGGAGTGCCCTCTGCAGACCAGTGTCTTGCCTGCTGCTGGCCCCGTGTCCCTCCCGGACCCCAGTGCCCCTTACCCTTGGGTTTCTGCCCCCAGCAGTACCCCAAAATCTGACTCTCCCCTCCCAGAGAAACCCCCAACCTCTAAACCCACCTTGCCTCAGTGGCTACTGCCAGTCATCATCTAGCCCCCACTCACTGGGGCAGACCAGTCTAATGGCCGCTCATCACTGGCAAGGGGGTAGGATCAGCTGCCTCTGCCTATCCCCGGGCTGCCTCTCTGCAGCCCCAATACCTTTTGTGGGCCTTCACCAAGGCCTGCAGCCTGGGGGTTCACCAGGCTGGAGCTCCCCAGCTCCCTTTGCCCTTCCCCAGCACTGCTCCACTTCAGGTACCTCACTCTCAGACAGCTACCCCTTCCCACTCCCGGGCTAGAGTGAGACTCCTTCAGCTTCTGGCCCACAGCCCTCTTATCGGCTAGTTGGGCCCCAATTAAGCTGGCCACAGCTGTGGCTGCTTCCTCAATTAACCTAGTCTTTCACAGCCCCAGCCCTCTCCAGGACTGCTTTTAACCCTTGTTTTCCAGGAGTGGGGCAGTTGCCCCACTACACCCTGCTTTCCCCTGATGTCTGCTGGAGCCAAATTTTCAAGCCTGGGTCCATCAAGTGCCCAGACACCGTGGTGACGGGGCCACCCACGTACCTAGGTGGAGAGGGGCTTGGAAGTGCCTTTGTGTGCAGCTATATCATCACAGCTGTTAGTGTGGATCAAAAGTCAGAACTTCAGACCCCGAATCACCCACCCCTTCTCCTTGCATTAAAGCAGTAAGGCTTTATCGCCGACAGCAGGGGGAAGTAACAGGTATTAGAATTATTTCTATCCTTTCTTGTTTTCCCATGAAACAAGGCCCATCAATTTACAACACAGCTTGAGAGGAAAATATGAAGCTCCGTTCCCCTCTTATGTTAATATAAATCAGGAACACAGCAGAACCTCCGAGTTACAAACACCTCAATGGAGGTTGTTCGTCACTCTGAAACGTTCGTAACTGAACAAAACGTTATGGTGGTTCTTTCAAAAGTTAACAACTGAACATTGACTTAATGCAGCTTTGAAACTACTGTGCAAAAGAAAAATGCTGCTTTCCCTTTATTTTTTTAGTAGTTAACGTTTAACACAATACTGTCCTGTATTTGTACCATACTGTCTGCTGCTGCCTGATTGCGCACTTCCTGTTCCAAATGAGGTGTGTGAATGACTGGTCAGTTCGTAACTATGGTGTTCATAACCCTGAGGTTCTACAGTAACTCCACTGGTGTCGTGGGGGATCAGTCTCTGCTCTCACTTTTACCCATACCCATTTAGCAGAGCTGGAAACTAATCCGCATATGGTCATCTTCTCGGTTGGTGCAAGTCAGCAGAGCACCATGGAAGACTCCCCCTTTTTGGTAAAGCCTTTTACACCTTCACCAAGTTAAATAAAATTTAACAATGCTGTTCAGTAAGTGGAATTTCTTTCCCACTAAACATGCTGATATGTGATGTTAGCTTTTAATGGAGGGTGGAAACCCTCAAAATGTAGAAAAACATTATATAGAAGGAAAAGTTCTAAAAACATTGGATCTGGAAATGTTTTGTTTCACTGGACATGAAATGATTTGTTTCACAACGTTGACATGTCAAAATATCAGTCCGAAGCCCAATGTTCTGTTTAAATTTTTTTTTTACATGAAATCAGAACATTTCAGCAAAACTGACCTATTGCCACAAAATATTTTGGCGTTGAAACCATGTATTTTCAATACGTGGACAAATGTTCGGGCAAAATATTTCAACCAGCTCCTATGTGATAACAACAAAAAACAAAATGAAATGAGAATAATTATGCCAAAGGGAAGAGAAAGAAGCCCTTACAGGCAAGAAAGGAAGACTCACAAAAGAGCCCATGATGTCCACTATCAATCCACAAGCATCCAGGAGCCCCAAACTCTTCCTGCTTTAGCTGTGTCTCTTTGACCTCTTCATCACACACCCAAACCTTCAAGGGGAAGGGCACGGGGAAATAAAGTTCTTACACTAACCAAATAGTTACAGTGACACTGAATTACCCTAACATATGCATTCTCGTTTATGAGTGCTCTCTGTTTTCCAGTGCTGGATAAATCACTGCTGGGGCCATTTTCAACCCCCCCCTAGGGAAAATCCTCCCAGCAGCTGTGATGCTGCATCATGATCTCCTCTGTGAGTTCTTAATTTCTGTCTACACAGTGTTTGCGCTGCTTTAACAATATTGGTTTGAAACTGGTATAGTTAAAGCAGTACACCTCCCCTTAGTATGGATGCTGTTATACCAGTATAAAGATGCCTATACTAGCATAGTTTAGTCCTGTAAATTTAGGGAATAAGCTCTGTTGATATAAGCACCTTTATCCTGATATAACTAAGTGTTGTACCGAGTTTACTATAAGAGAATGACAAAGGAAAGAGAGAGAAGGCAGGTGAGGTAATATCTTTTAACAGACCAAGTTCTGTTGGTGAGAGAGACAAGCTTTCAAGCTTACCAGGCGGGAGCCAAGCCCTGCAGAAGAGCTCTGTGTGGATCAAGAGCTTCTCTCTCTCGTCAACAGAAGTTGGTCCAATCAAAGGTATTAACTCACCCACCTCCTCTCTCTGATATCCCCAATGCGGCTACAACAACATAAAGGAAATCTAGACAGATGCACAAAGAGAAACAAAGTCAGACGGTGAAAGAGACAAACAAGGACAGGCAGAGAGAGAGAGAGACACGGGTGGATTGGATGTTTTTGTGGTCTACATTTAAATACAAGGAGACCAGCCCAGCAATGCAGTTGCTCCACATCACAACCTTCATCTTCAGAGATTTCTTCAGCCTACAATGAGAAAAACACGCCTCCATCACAGCCCTAGCTGGGAATGTGACATTTCCTCAAGGCTCCGAGAAATCCAGAGATAGAGATAGATGTCCTTGGCATCAGGCTAGCTAAGTGATCAAAGGGACCGTGCTTAAGGCTCTGTGTGCCTTTCTTGAGCTGGGTATTAGTGGTCTGCAGGTGGAGGTTGGGTTCACATCCTGCTCTTAACACATTTCTTCCAGGCCCTTGGACTGGGTGTTTAAAATGAATTAACTAATGGTGAATTCACGGCAGGCAAAGAATTCCTCCCTTTGTTATCCTGCAGGGCTCACTTTGTTTCTTAAAGCTGGGATGCCTCCCTGCCCCTCCACAGCCTCTTCTCCAGCACATCACAATCATCAAGTAGTCCTCATGCCTCCCAGAAATTCATTTCCCATACTGCCCTGCAATGCAAACTACACTTCCCATAACGCTCTGCCATGCATACTGCTTTCCCCATAATGCTCCACCACAAACACTACATTTCTGATCAGGCCCAGAGACTACAGCTCCCACAATGCCTTGCGATGCAAAACGCTGTTTCACGGCAAGGGAGACTACACTTCCCATAGTTCTCTGCCACACAGACTGCCCTTTGGAGTTTGCTCTGCAACAAAGAGTGCGTGTCTTTATGCCTTGCAGTGGAGACTGCATTTCCCACAGTGCATCTGTGATGGAAACACAAAAGGCAAGTGGGATGCAGGTTCTGCTACCCCCGGTGCATCAGAGAAGCATCTCTGGTTGGCTGGGGCTGCTCCCCAATTACCCCTGGGTGCTTGGGCACAGGGCCCTCTCGGTATGAATCCAGGTAAGTGCTGGGAAGGGGATTGATGGTAGGTGCAATGGACAGACAGCTCAGGGAAGGTAGCCAAGGAACCTTGATGTAGGTCAATACAGCAGTTGAGCATTTTGCAGCCTGACCCCTAAGAAGCTGCTTAGAGAGCAAGGTGCCCTGTTTGGGGCTGGACTGCAGGACCCCTGTCTTTGCCAGCTGAAATCATTCAAGAACCAGTCAGCCCCCCAAAATCATGAGACTGCTTTCAACTAATGAGGCTTTAAATAATAAACACATTATTATTCATTATTATTAATAATAATTTTATTTATTTTATTATTATTACTACTAATTATTATTTTATTATAGTTTATTATTTGCCTTCTGGGTTTTGAGACTCAAGAACCAAGTTTTCAAGCTTTTCTCTTTAACCTTGAGGCTAGAAATGTACTTTTTTTAAAAGAAAAAAAATTAAAGCTGAGATTCTTCCATAATCATCTGACTCTGGGCACTGGGGCTTTGAGGAAAACACTAAACATCATGAGGCTGGAGATAAAAATCAGACGTTGGCATCACGGCAACAGTCACCCAGCTCCTTAGCTGAGCCAAGATTTTGCAAAGTGACTTAATGATTTTCAGTGTCCATCTTAACGGGGCCGGATTTTCAAAAAGTGCTGAGAACTTATCCTCTGAAAAATCAGGGCTTCTTTATCGTGTGTCAGGTTAATCATCCAAAATTCAGCAGCTGCTTTTGAAAATCTTGGTCCGGTAGCTCCATTGACGTTAGTGGGGCAGTGCCAATGTGCACCAGCTAAGGAGCTGGTTCTACAGGCTCCTAGTACAAATCCAGAAGTGGGAATGGGAAGGAGCAGAAAAGCCTAAAAAGTAGACCTTCCCCCACAGCTCACGCTTCTCAGCTGGCATTGTGAGAGCTCCTCTCCTGTTTCAACTTTAGCTATCGGTTCTCTACAGCCGCCCATCACCGTAGTGTCTGATCATCTTCCACTTAAAATTCTGTGCAGGAGCAAAGTCCCTAGTGGACTCCTTAGACTCTCTGGCACCTTTTGAGGGTCAGAACTATGCTTGTGGATAGGAGTGAAACTCATTTTAGGACATAAGAAGGGCCATACTGGGACAGACCAAAGGTCTATCTAGCTCAGTATCCTGCCTTCCAACAGTGGCCAGTGCCAGGTGCTTCAGAGGTAATGAACAGAACAGGTAATCATCAAGTGATCCACCCCCTGTCGCCCATTCCCAGCTTCTGGCAAACAGAGGCTAGGGATACCATCCCTGCCCATCCTGGCTAATAGCCATTTGATGGACCTATCCCCCATGAATTTACCTACTTCTTTTTTGAACCCTGTTATAATCTTGGCCTTCACAACATCCTCTGGCAAAGAGTTCCACAAGTTGACTGTGTGTTGTGTGAAGAAATACTGCCTTTTATTTCAAACCACTTTGTAGCATCCTGAGGACCACACCACTAAACCTGGCTAGAGAACAGAATTTTGGTTCTGTGAAATTTTGAGTGTTCAGGAAACGTTTTGGCCAAAATTGGGACAAAAAGCCAAAACCGTTAAAATTGTCGTGAAACTGAAGTCCTGCAATATTTTACTTCAGAAACATTGAAATGTTTCCGCAGTGAGAATGGTGTTTCCTAAATATGCTCCTCTGCTCCAGGGCAGGCTGCCTTGGAACAAAGACCCTCGAAACCTGCCTGATTTCGCTTGAAAGTTTCAATAGAATCGGGACATTCCTACAGAGAACATTTCAATTCTGTCAAAATATTTCCTGGTGAGAAAACGGTTCCATTGGAAAATTTTCTGCCAGCTCTAGCCAGCGACCCAGTACTTTGGGTATAATGATGATGAACCCCTAAATGTACCTTATATTGGGCATCTCTGTGGTAGGACTAGTTTGCTGGCATTGTTCTTAGAGGTGACCAGATAGCAAGTGTGAAAAATCAGGACAAGGTGAGGGGGTAATAGGCGCCTATATAAGACACAGTACCGAATATCGGGACTGTCCCTATAAAATTGGGACAGGTGGTCACCCTAATTGTTTTCCTTTTCCTGGAACCTTTCTGCTATTGATTTACTTAGTTATAGCGAGGTTAATTAATCATTGGAGCAATTTGCCAACAATCACGGTGGATTATCTGTCTCTGGCAATTTTTAAATCAAGATTGGATGCTTTTCTAAAAGATACGCTCTAGTACAAACAGAAATTATTCTGGGGAAGTTCCCTGGCCTGGGTTCTCTGGCCAGGAGGTCAGACTAGATGATCACAATGGTTTCTTATAGCCTTAGACTCTGCATTATTTGTATTACATAGGATCTAAAGGCAGCAGCTGAGATCTGGGTGCGCTACAAACACACAGTGAGACTCAGTCCCTGCCCCAAAGACCTTATAGTCTAAATAGACATGATAGGAAGGGGAGGGGGGAAGGACTATTATTCCCATTTCACAGATGGGAACTGAGGCTGGCATTTTCAAAGGTTACCTAAGGGAGTTATTAAAATGAATCAAGAAGTTGTTCCTGAAATACAATGAAAGTTGGATGTCTATTTCACATAGGCGCCTTTAAACATCCCAGCCTAAGTGAACTGTCCAAGGTCATACAGGGAAGTCTGTAGCAGAGCTGAGGAATGAAACCAGGTGTCCTGCGGCCCTGCCCCTTTCCTTAACCACAAGACCATCAGCCTTCCTCGCACTGTGACCTTGTGTTGTCTTTTACACGCGTGTAAAGTGCGTGAAATAAGCAACCCTTTCCAAAAAGATTTCAAGGTCAGAAGGATCATTCGGATCCTCTAGCCCAGTGGTTCTCAACCTTTTTGGGCGCTAGGAGCCATTTGTCAATGTTTGTGGCCTGTCGCGACCCAGTAAATAGTCTGGGGGTGGAGGCTTGGGGGTGGGTTCAGTTGGATCCTGCACCTAGGGGGGTTCGGTCCTGCTCGGCGCTCGCCCCACAGTGGCAGCTCCTGCAACTCCCATGCTGTGGGGCTGGTTGGGCTTGGCTCTCCACTCCGGGCACTGTGACTTCTGGGTTAGCAGCGCTGCCCCTGACTGGACCCAATCTGTGTGAGTGGAGCTGTGCCCTGGCTCATGGGGTTGCAGGGGCACTCACTCAGGTTTGGCCTACCGAGGCTCCCGTTGCCATGACAGCTGGGCCAAACCTGAGTGGCACTGAGAGGTTGCAGTGCCTGGAGCGGGGAGGCAAGCCCAGCAAGCCCCGTGGGACAGGAGCCGCAGGAGCTGCCATGCGACCCTTTGAAACATTCTGGAGCCTCGGCGCCAACTTCTAGTTTTCCCTGGGGGTGCTCCACCCCCCCTTTGCCCTGAGGCCCTGCCCCCATTGCACCCCTTTCCCCGAAGGCCCCGCACTCGCCTCTTCCTGCCCCCCTCCCAAGGCCCCACCCCCACTCCACCCCCTCTGCCAAGGCCCCGCCCTCACTCCACCTCTTCCTGCCCTTGCTCTGCCCCCTCCCCTGAGGCCCTGCCCTTCTTCCGCCTCTTCCTGCCCCAGCTGCACCCCATCCCCGAGTCCTCACCTGCCCATCGCTGGCTGCTCTCCGCCCTCCTGCAAGCCTCCAAACAGCTGTTTTGCGGCTGCACCAGCACCCACTTTTTTTTTTCCGCAGGTGCTCCAGCCCCAGAGCACCCACAGCGTCGGCGCCTATGTTCTGGAGACCCAATTTTGGGTCCCGACCCACGGGTGGAGAAATGCAGATCTAGTCTGACCACCTGAATAGCACAGGCCGTTTAATTCCGCTCCATGATTCCTGTGAGGGGTCCAATAGCTTGAGGCTATGCCGAGATCCGGGCATTTTTAGGGATTCGGCGTCTGCTTCTGCACCTTATCGAGTTTCCCCAACCCCCGGTGCTGAGGTTTCCTTTCTTCCCAGCCCAGAGAACGACTCGCCTTCAGATTCTCTCTTTTTATCCCAGCAGCTGACGGGCTCGAGCATGAGAACGAAGAGATGAATCCCTGGCAGGGAGGTCCGGAGCATGCGGAACCACGCGGGGCGTTCTCGGGAAGATCCGAAGGGATTGCTTCTCAGGGGGGGAAAACCGGGGAGAGTCGGCGCAGGTCCGGGAGGCAGCACCCAGTAAAACAAGAGGATAAACATGCCTGCCATCGGCGAGCTTTCAAGGGACCCCAAGACAGCAACGCGGTCGCCGCCGAGAAACCCTATAAATGCAGCGTGTGCGGCAGGAGCTTCTCTCAGAGCTCCAACCTCCTGACTCACCAGAGGCTGCACACGGGCGAGAGACCCTATAAATGCACCAGCTGCGGGAAAAGCTTCAACACTAGCTCAGCCCTCATCGTGCACCGCCGGACCCACACCGGGGAGAAATCCTACCGCTGCCCCGACTGCGGGCGGAGCTTCAGCGAGGGCTCGGTGCTGATCAAGCACTGGCGGACCCACACGGGTGAGAAGCCCTACAAGTGCTCCCACTGCGGGAAAGGCTTCAGCCAGAGCTCCAACCTGCACGCCCACCAGCGGGTCCACACCGGGGAGCGGCCCTACCACTGCGCCGACTGCGGGAAACACTTCAGCACCAGCTCCAACCTCAGCGCCCACCAGCGGGTCCACACCGGGGAGCGACCCTACAAATGCCCCGAGTGCGGGCGGAGCTTCAGCCAGCAATCCAACCTGATCTCCCACCAGAGGACCCACCTTGAGGAGAAATCCCACCTATGCTCTGACTGCGGAGAAGGCTTCAGCACCAACGCCCAACTCCTGACCCATCGGAGGAGCCACGCGGGCGACAGGCCTTATAAATGTCCTGACTGCGAGAAAAGCTTCCCCAGCCGCTCCGCCCTGATCACCCATCAGAGGACCCACACGGGAGAGAAACCCTACGAATGTCCTGATTGCCAGCGGGGCTTCACCCGGCGCTCGGACCTCAATAAGCACCGCCGGGTCCACACAGGGGAGAGACCCTTTAGGTGTGCCAGCTGTGGGAAAAGCTTCAGCCAGAGCTCCCACCTCATTACCCATAAGAGACTCCATGAGGAGACAAAGCCCTATAAAAGTTGCGTGAGCACCACGCCGACAGTCCTCCAGGAACACGATTCCGGTAAAGATACCCAGAGCCGGAGAAGCGTCGGCCAGAGCTCGGCAGAGACCAGCGATGGGGAATCCCACCTAGCGGGGAAGCCCCATCAATGCCCCGACTGCGGAGAAAGGTTCGACGCCAGTTCCGAGCTCAATGTGCATCGGCGAACGCACCCACAGGAGAAATCTCGTCCACGTGCTAACGCCGTGCAAAGGTTAAGTGGCTCCAATCACAATGCACGAGAGGGAGCTGACCCAGAGGAGGAAGCTGATCTGGGGAAAAGATTGAAGGCGAGCCCAGCACCCCCCAATACACATCCCAAAACCCCGCTGGAGGAAGAGTTCTCTCCGTGCATTAGCACTGAGCAAAGCCCCCAACCCACCAGCTCCAACGTCAGTGCACGTCAGAGATCCCACTCAGAGGGGGAATCCTTTCCATGCACTGTTACGAAGCAGAGCCCAGTGCCGGCTGCCCGCCAGGCAGAGCCAAGGGGCCGCAAGGCACGCTCTGATCCGAGCTCGGCCCCTCCGCACCGTCCAGCGGCAAAGCCCTTCAGGTGCTCCGAATGCGGGAAGAGCTTCAGCCAGAGCTCCAACCTGATCAAACACCAGCGGACCCACACGGGGGAGCGCCCCTACACCTGCGCCGTCTGCAAGCGGAATTTCAACACCAGCTCGACGTTGATTGTACACCGCCGGACCCACACTGGGGAAAAATCCTATCAGTGCCCCGACTGCGGGCGCAGCTTCCGGGACAGCTCCGTACTGATCAAACACCAGAGGATCCACACGGGAGAGAAACCCTACAAATGCTCCCACTGCGGGAAAGGCTTTGCCCAGAGCTCCAATCTTCACGCCCACCAGAGGACACACACCGGGGAGCGGCCCTACCACTGCCCCGACTGCGGGCGGGGCTTCAGCCAGCGCTCCAACCTCATCACCCACCAGAGGACCCACACGGAGGAGAAATCCTACCTCTGTCCCAACTGCGGGGTTGGCTTCGGTTCCCGCCCGGCCCTGGCAGCCCATCAGAGGGCCCATGCAGAGGGCAGGCCCCACCAATGCTCCGACTGCCAGAGGAGCTTCGCCCGGCGCTCAGACCTCGTTAAGCACTGGCGGACCCACACAGGAGAGAGACCCTACCTTTGCCCCCAGTGCGGGAGAAGTTTCAGCCAGAGCTCCCACCTGGTGGTCCATCAACGATCGCATCTGCCGGAGAAGCCTTACAAATGCACCGACTGTGGGAAAAGCTTCAGCACCAGTTCTCACCTCCTTGCCCACCAAGGGACCCACACGGCGTAGCCACGTGGCACTGGTGTGGTCCTAGAAATGTCAGGCTGGACTGGGCCTCGAGAGGACATCCAGTCCAGCCCCACCAGCGGAGGCAGGACCAAATACACCTAGCCCATCCCTGACAGGTGTTTGTCCAACCTGCTCTTAAAAACCTCCAGTTGGTGAGAGTCCCTCAATCTCCGTAGGTCGCCTGTTCCAGAGCCGAACTCCCCTTAAGTGTTAGAAAGTTTTTCCACATATCTGGTCTAAATCTTCCTTGCTCCAGATCAAGCCAATTACTTCCACTGGGACAAATAATACTGTTGCCTTCCTATAAATCACTTTTCACCTGTAGAGTTCAAAGCACTTCCCAATTTCTAATCTATATATCCTCACAGCACCCCTGAGATGTAGGGAAGTGCTATTATCCCCCGTTTTACAGATGTGGGACTGAGATGCAGAGAAGCTAGGTGGCTAACTTGAGGTCAGACAGGAAACCCGTGGCCCAGCAGGAAGGTGAAACTGACTTGCCCATGTCCTAAGCCAGAGCCTTTACCATTGGACCATCCTTGCCCTCAGGTAGCTGAAATCATAGGCGCTGACTTTGTAATGTGCCAGGGGGTGCTCGCCCCTGCTCCACACCAGGCCCCGCCCCCACTCCACTCCTTACCTCGAGGCCCCACCCCCACCGTACCTGTTCCAGCCCCCTCCCCTGAGCGCATCTTGCCCTCGCTCCTCCCCGTCCCCCCAGTGCCTCCTGCATGCCGGGGAACAGCTGATCCACGGCGGGCTGGAGGTGCCGGGAGGGAGGGGGAGGTGCTGATGGGGGGAGCACCCATCACTTTTTTCCTGTGGGTGCTCCAGCCCTAGAACACCCACAGAGTTGGTGCCTATGGCTCAAAGAGGGGAGGAATGGGGCACTGGGGGGAGATCTGGATTCTGGATTCTCCCTGTGTGACCTTGAGCAAGGTACTTAGGGACCATCCACACTGTCATTGTAATTCCCAGTTTGGGTAGATGTACACACCCTTGCTTTGATCAAGCTAGTGTGCTCAAAATAACAGCCATGCTGCCGCAGCATGAGCTAGCAGCTAGAGTACAATCCCATCCGAGACCCTAGCTACGTACTCAGGTGGCTAGCCAGTCCTGTCCCCCTCCCCCCATCCCATGGCAGCTACACTAGGAGTGGCGGAAGGTTCCTAAAGAGGGGGGGCATTGGTGCTTGAACCGTGGCCCCACCCTCATGCCGCCCCTTCTCCCCAAGGCCCCGCCCTCGTGCCGCCCCTTCCCCTGAGACTCTGCCCCACCTCACCTCTTCCCTCCATGACCCCACCCCCTGCTCACTCCTCTCTGCCCTCTTCCCCCGCCCCTGTCATTCACTCTTATGGCCAGTAAAAAGGGATGGGGCCATGGCCCCCTGGTTCCCCTGCATTCCGGTGCCCCTGAGCTACCCCACTGTTTTTAGCATGCTGGCTCCATCAAAGGGAGCACATGTACAACTACCCACGCTGGAAATTGCAGCTCCAGCTTTAATAGAAACGCGTCCTTAAGGCTACATTTTTCAAAGTGCCTAAAGATTGAAGTCAATGGGAGTTAAGTCCCTTATGCAGGTGTGGTGCCTTTGAACATCCCGTTGAATGCCTTCCTGCATCTTTACAGGTTTCAGAGGGGTAGCCGTGTTAGTCTGTATCAGCAAAAAGAACGAGGAGTCCTTGTGGCACCTTGGAGACTAACAAATTTATTTGGGCATAAGCTTTCGTGGGCTAGAACCCACTTTACCAGTGCCACAAGGACTCCTCGTCGTTTTTCCTGCATCTTTAGGCACTGAAACACCTTTGAAAATCTAGCCCCTTGTGCCTCAGTTCCCAATCTGTACAATAGGGATAGGAGCACCCCTCCTACACAGTGCATTAAAGATTGCGAAGTCTTTGGATACTAGGTGAAGGGGGGCCCGATAAGTACCCTTAGAATACATTATTGTGCCATGAATGTAGAGACCTTTGTCATGCTTGAAACTGTGTTGACAGCTAGTCACTGGTTGGCATTTTCTGAGCAGAAAATATTTCGTTAATGGTGGGACCTGGGGTGCCTGGGGCAGCCCTCACTGAAAATGCCAAGATCAGGGCAGGCTGCAAAAGGAGAACAGATTCTCCCAAAATTGGTGATTAACAATGAAGTTAGACTCCCCAACCAGTCACAAACTCTGCTCCTGATCCCCCCACATTGGTTGTTGAGAAAAAGAACTCACACAGCCCCCTTCATTGCATTCCAGGTCTCTGGCTCCCAATCAGCACCTAGATCCAGTACAGTGAGAAGTTATTTGAAACTCTGCTCACTATAGAAAATATTCTTCTGACCCCAAAGGGTCAGTCACATTGCCAGGTCAATATTAGTTTGGATCTTATCCAAAATACCAGGCTGCCAGCCAATCCTTTAGCATCTAAAACTAAAGGTTTATTATAAGGAAAAAGAAAGAACAAGAGGAGAGTTGTTAAATGGTAAAGCAATCAGATACATACAGAGACTTCAAAGTCCGTATACCAGATTCTTAGCAGTATTGGTGAGTTTGCTGGCTTGAGAGTCCCTCTGGAACACATCCACAGCTTGGATGGGTCATTCAGTCCTTTGTTCAGAGCTTCAGTTTGTAGAAAAGTTACTCCAGAGGTAAGGAGCAGGAATGAAGACAAAATGGAGATGATGCAGCTTCCCTTTATATTCTTTTGCCATGTGACTTGTACTTCCTGTGTCCCAAACACAAGCTTCACAGCACATGCCATGGAAAAGCCATAGAGGTCCCTTCCATAGGCATGCTTCTACGTGTCTTGCTGACTCATACAGTGTAGTCCCTGGTTTCTTTCAATGGGTTCATTGTACAGCTGATGACCCTGGATAGCCATCGAACAGGCTAGGCAGTGCTGATGCCAATCAGTCTGGGGGTGTCAGCCAGAAACATAGCACAAGTTGGAAATAAAGATATACTTACACATCTATAACTCACAATGCAAAGGTGATACAAACATCTAAAGAAGATTATCATACTTGGCAAAGTATAACATTTTTGCAGATACCTCACACGGCATATCTGGTCAGATTCCTTGCAATTTTATAATATTGATATCAACACTATCATATAAAGTGTCCCCCATATTCCATACAGCGTCACAAATGGAAAATCTCGTTTAATCAAAACAAATAAAATAGCGTTCCTCTGGGAAACTGGGCATTTCCCCCTGGGAAATCCCCAAGCGGGGGAAAGCTAGTGGGAATCTACTTTCCAACTTGAATTCCAGCTGGAAAAAGTTGGGAAACAGTCAGAAAATGTGAGAAAATAGGATTCTCTTACTCTCCCTCTCTTTTTCTAATAGTCCCATGGGAAAACTGGAATTTCCCACTGGGAAAACTTCCCATAGGACATATGCCCCTGAAAATTCCTCTGAGAATCAATACAGGGGTAGTTGTGTGGAATTCTATGGCCTATATAAAGCAGGAGATCAAACTAGATGATCAAATGGCCCCTTCTAGCCTTAAAATCTAGTAAACAAATTCCCTTTTTCCAACCAGGTCTAATAACTTCATCGCTAGCTAGGTCTGACTAATGGATGTGGCCCTTTAGCCCAAGCAGAAGGTGCTTATGCTTTTGGATAGAGGTCAGGGGGTTCAGTCCTCACAGATGGTCAAATTCCCTACAAAGTGTTAAAAATTCCAATCTCCGTGTCCGCATGTACCATTGCTGCTCAGAAAACCTGCCGGAACCGAACTTGAGACTTCTGGAGCTAAAAGCATGAATTGGTACAGCCTGATCTAAAGGAGAAAAGGAGGCTGCATTTGATAGTCAAGTTTTATTTATAAAAGTTTTAATAAACAATTAATAGCTGTTAGAAGCATGTTACAGACGTGATTAGTATGTGCTATAGGTGCATCAGTTGAAGGTTATAAGCATGTCCGTAGGAGTCAGTATCGATGGTTATAAGCAATCTATTGATCTGTCGACCTGTCTAAATGGGGAGGAGGAGGTCGCATACTTCTTTGCTTCTGTAGGCTGAATTTATTGCACATACCAGAGACCTCTTGCATCCCTCCAGTCCACCCTCCTTTCCCCTCTATTTCAGTGACTCCCTATAACTTTCCCCCCCTTTCCTGGTTAGTTTTTGTTCTGTCCGGGAGATGAGTCATTCGGGGTAGCAACATTTTAAACTCTGTTGGGAGGAGGAGCAGGGATGTTGTTATGCTGGAAGGTGTTAGGGGGTGCAATCAACCTGTTGTTTGATCTACAGACATTTACAGAGGTGCTTGAAGCTGTGGCTAGGTGAATCAGATGGAAGGGGTTCCCCGTGCCCTCTACTTTTCCCCTTCTTGTTTTCTGATTTTGTTCCCCCAGAATCAATCGGATTGTGACCACTGACATCTAGAACGTTCCCATATATGTTGGAATTGATCAGGTGCGGTGTTCCGACATTACCACGTTACGAAAGATAAACGGAGAAATGTAGTAGAGTGTCAGGCTTTTGAACTCCCAGCCAACAATTGAGTGACCATTTCTTGAAATGCTCTGTTAATCCTTTATTAACCTGTAATAAATGTCACCGTAATAAAAAGTGTGAGCCGGCAATCTCCATTTCCTCCAAGGCTATAGTGGACTCAAAACTTCTGTATCCTGCCTAGCCAATAGAGGTGGACAGAGAACCACTCTTTGTGAGTGAGTGAGGGGTACAATTGCGTGAGAGCCAGTCTCAATTTCTAAGAATATTTCTTACTGTAACCCTTCTGCCAAGTGGAGTCAGCAGCAACCACGACTGGGTTCTATACCTAGGGGTTCCTTTCCATCGATCCAACACACAACTGGCTCGAGCTCCCACCCACAATAACCTGGGACAATTGCACACCACCCCTGGCCACCTCCAAGAAGCAACACTTCCCTTCTCGCAAGCACAGAGTCTGAGCATAGAAAAGAAACTTTTCATAAAAGGAGGGAAGTCACCCGGCATTAATTAGGGAAAACGCCGCAATCAGGATTCATAAACATAAAACCGTGGGCAAAACACCCACCCCAGAGCACGTTGGGCAGTGTTCTTTTGCCTCAAGTTCTTAAGTGCATCAACCAAAACTTCCTTTAATGTGCTGCTCCCATATGCTTCCACCACACCCCACTCACGGTTGTTGTCCTTAGTCAGTGAAGATCCAAAGTTCAGAGGTCATCTTCAGGTGCTCACCCGCCAACAGGGGCACCTTGCTTTGAAATCTGATCTTTTGTGTGCTATACTATACAGATTTAATGGGGGAGACCAGTGTTTCTCAAACTGGTCCTGATTCAAAAGGGAGTTGCAGGGGGGTCACAAGGTTATTTTAAGGGGGTCACAGTATTGCCACCCTTACTTCTGCGCTGCCTTCAGAGCTGGGCAGCAAGAGAGCAGTGGCTGTTGGCCAGGCATCCAGCTCTGAAGGCAGCACCCTGCCAGCACCAGTGCAGAAGTAAGGGTGGCAATACCATACCATGCCATCCTTACTTCTGTGCTGTTGCTGATGACAGAGCATTAACAGGTGTGTTGTGAGCAAGACACGAGAAGTCATTCTTCCGCTCTACTCTGCTCTGGTTAGGCCTCAGCTGGAGTATTGTGTCCAGTTCTGGGCGCCTCATTTCAAGAAAGATGTGGAGAAATTGGAAAGGGTCCAAAGAAGAGCAACAAGAATGATTAAAGGTCTTGAGAACATGACCTATGAAGGAAGGCTGAAAGAACTGGGTTTGTTTAGTTTGGAAAAGAGAAGACTGAGAGGGGACATGATAGCAGTTTTCAGGTATCTAAAAGGGTGTCATAAGGAGGAGGGAGAGAACTTGTTCACCTTAGCCTCTAAGGATAGAACCAGAAACAATGGGTTTAAACTGCAGCAAGGGAGGTCTAGGTTGGACATTAGGAAAAAGTTCCTAACTGTCAGGGTGGTTAAACACTGGAACAAATTGCCTAGGGAGGTTGTGGAATCTCCGTCTCTGGAGATATTTAAGAGTAGGTTAGATAAATGTCTATTAGGGATGGTCTAGGCGGTATTTGGTCCTGCCATGCGGGCAGGGGACTGGACTCGATGACCTCTCGAGGTCCCTTCCAGTCCTATAATCTATGAATCTATGAATCTACCTTCAGAGCAGGATTCCCGGCCAGCAGCAGCCATTCTCTAGCTGCCCAGCACTGAAGGCAGTGCCCCGCCAGCAGCAGCGCAAAACTAAGGGTAGCAGCACCACAACCCCCCTTACAATAACCTTGCAACCACCCCACAACTCCTTTTTGCATCAGGACCCCTACAATTACACCACCATGAAATTTCATATTTAAACAGCTGAAATCATGAAATGTACTATTTTTAAAATCCTATGGCCATGAAATTGACCAAAATGGACCACAAATTTGGTAGGACTCTAAAAAAGAAGAACAGGAGTACTTGTGGCATCTTAGAGACTAACAAATTTATTAGAGCATTAGTAGGACTCTAGTTATCAGTGGTTTCATCTCTGTTGGTGTGTAACAAGACTCCCACTTGAATCTTAATCAGTTTTGTTATTACATAGTGGAAAAATAAAGAAGAGAATGGGACCAGTATCTGCCCTTTCAATTCTAATGGTGTTGGGTTTGGCACCCATGTCCCCTGCCTAGTGAGTGCTGTTTAGTTGAGGGTGAGGTCCTCAATCAGGGTATGCCAAGCATAATTCTGCTGCCCTTGATTCACACAACAAGGATAACAACCCTTTAGTGCCCCTGCCCCCAGTAACAAAGTGACTTGTGATCCAACACCAGCCAAAAGTGATCATTCAGGCAAAGCAGTCCCATCATGCCGAGCACCTAGGCTGGGTGGGTGTGCCCATGCAAACAAGGTCAGCTCGTGAAATCCTCTTCCCCAGCTCAGCACAAGATGTCACGAGAGAGCTCTTTCAGACCCTGCTCAGGTTACCAATAATTATTCCCAAATGGCTGGATTTTCAAAATTGCTCAGCACCCAACTTCTTCCATTTAGGCACCTAATAGGAAGTATGAAGTTATTCAAAAGTTCCCAGCAGCCAACAAAGAAAGGACTTTTTTGTTGTTGTTGAACTTTCTGTATTGTTTGGTGGAAGGGACTTGACAAATGAAATTCTTGTTTGTCTCCAAGTTTCCTCTGTGGTGTGTAAGATATTCTATTCATTTGGGTTCTTATAGTGACCCATCACCATGGTCTCCTGGCCTGAGAATCTCCTCATTTCTCAATCTATGGGAAGCCAAGTGTCCTGTGTCATAAAATCATCAGTGTAGGATTTTAGACTACTCCGTCGTATCAGAATAAGACACCAGATAAAGGAATTTGTTTTTTGCTTCATCAATGACTCTGCTTGCCTTGGTTGCCAGCCATTAAAAGGTTGTTGGGTCTTCCATTGTCTCTCCAGCTCCCTAAAAGTGGGGGTGCCACCAGCACCCAAACCATGTCCCTGCCCTCCCATGCCGCCCCTTCCCCAGATGCCTTGCCACCTGCATGCTTCTCTCCACCCCTCTCCCCAATCGCTCACCCTTACGGCCCCATAAAAAGTGGGACCTGTCCACTTTTAAAAGTGACGGGACCAGGCCCCTCCCCGCATGCATTCCAGTGCCCCTGCTGAGCGGTTTTCAAACTTTTTGAGCTGAGACTCCCTCCCACCCCGCTTTGAGTTACAGTTTTTGGTTGTGACCCCACTCCCAATCCCTGACAGGCTGGGTGGCCTGCTGAGGTGAGCCAGGGGTGGAGGTGGCGCTCCCTCCCCAGGCTCTGCCACACGGAGCTGGCCCAAGCCCCACTGGTCCCTCCCCTCCCCAAATATAGAAGTCAAACTACACCTATGAAAAAAACTAAAGTTTTCCAGTGCCTATGTATCCCCTGTCTATGGCCACATGCATACAAGTACCATAGTCACTGAGGAGGGTTGAACCAAGGACCTTCAGCACTGAAAATACAGCCCCTGCTACTGTTGGTAAGTAGCAGGCTGTGTTGCAGAAGGTATTTAGATACCTAAAGATGCAGCTAGGAGTCTAATGGGCTTTTCCAAAATGTCCAGGTGCCTAACACCAGTTGGTTTCTAGGGCCTTAAGTATCTTTAAAATCTGGACCTTAGTTGCTAAGGTCACGTCTATACAGAGAAATTGACTGGAATCACTAGTCTGGAATCACTTCCTGCCTGGAAGTGTTTTGGGAATAAGAGAACCATTGTGTGTGTCTGGATGTGAGGTTCATTTTTTTGTTTGTTTTCATGTGAAAAACAAAACCAATAAAAAAGCACATAAAGGTAAGTGAGTTACAGCTTGTGTATAATTCTGAATCCAACACACTGCACAGGTTCTCCAACAGAATTATACAGTTTTACAATTCATCAGAGCTGCAAGACCAGCTGATACAAAACCAAACGGTACCACGTAGACCAGGGATCGGCAACCCGCCCTTCCCACAGCCCCCATTGGCCAGGGACGGCGAACCACAGACAATGGGAGCTGCGATCGGCCGAACCTGCAGACACTGAAGGTAAACAAACCGGCCTGGCCTGGCCTTTCCCTGGCAGGCTGCGTGCCAAAGGTTGCCAATCCCTGATGTAGACATAACACAGTAGGGTAGGTGTTACGAGCGTAAAATACAAGCCACTCGTAAACAGGAAAACCAGGGAAGGAGGGGAGTAGGGAGGCTATGTGGAATGAAGGTCAGGCATTCTTTCAGTAGCGTAACTGGTTTTTTAATGAAATGTATCCAGAAATTGAGTTCAAATGTCTTCAAATTCATGTAATTGAGCTGGTGATGCTGTCTGCCGACTGTGAGTGCTGACCTCAGGGCAGACTGTCAAAAACAAGGCAGACACCCCAAACTGGCGGTGTGTTCTATAATTAGAGTTCACCAAGCCGGTAACAAACGTGAACTCATGGATCGCTATAAGAGTCTACAAGTGAGAAGTTGACCATGGGAATTACCTAGATTTAGGGGGTTGGTGTAATTGTGAAGAATTTTGTTGTGTCAATCTTGAGTGAATAAATTCAACCCGGCAGGTTGCTGAAGCCATACACAGGGTGCAGGACTGCCCAGAGGAGGGGGGCAAGTGGGGCAATTTGCTCCAGGCCCCGGGCCCCGCAGGGGCCCCCACGCCACAAGAATATGGTATTGCAACTTTTTTTTATGGAAGGGGCCCCCAAAATTGCTTTGCCCCAGGCCCCCTGAATCCTCTGGGCAGCCCTGACAGGGGGATACAGTTAGTTCTCGTTTACATTATGCTTCTGATCACAACTGTTAACCGGTGCAGTTCTGTGCTACAGTCACAGGATGGGGCTTCAAAAATGCACCTGTGGCCAGCTACAAAGGAAGGAAGAAGGGGAGTGGGATGAAATACAATTGAGGCAACAGTGAAGCTGGGGCTTTCTGAAGGAATCAGCACTAGATAGACAATGGCCCTGGCGCTGCAAAGACCCACACACGTGATTAACATTATACACTTTGAATAATCCCACTGCTGTCAGTGAAGCTCTCAGTGCGCAAATTGAGCATATGCTTAACTCTTTGCAGGATCTCAGCCAATATTATTAAATTAGCATGCAATCCTGCAGCCACTTACATAGATGTTTAACTTTGCTACCATGAAGGTAACAAATACTTACCATGTGCATAAGTATTTGCAGGCTTGGGGTCCAAGGTACCAATTGCTACACTGGGTAATCTATATTCTGGATCCAGCCTTTAGTCATTATATTTTATGTTATATTATTATACTCATTTGGTATCCTTTTTAAAAAAAAATAATTTCCACTTTATTAATTTCTTTATTTTTGCTACTTTATTTCATTCAGTTTATTAAGTTGGTTGGCAATTAAAAAAAATGGTGGGGAAAAAAATATCAAAGTTTCACCCTTTCACCAGCTTTGAAACTGAACAATTTTTTGCCCTTTTTTTTTTCTTGTTTTAAAATAATAATAATAATAAAAAATTACTGAAAAAGCCAGTTTTCATGAAATGAAAACAAAAGCTTTTCGTAACCCTTTCATTAATGTCTATGATAATAAAGGTTGAAAAAATAAATGGCAAATGAATAAAAATTGAAAAAAATCAACATTTTTGCATTTTTATCCATTTTTCACAGAAGCCCGCTTTGCAATTAAATAACTCTTTGTTCAAAAATGTTTCTACCCATTCAAATGTTATCCTTGTTTTACTTTATTGTTCCCTGTTATGTATTTGTTACGGAGTCCCCGGGCGATGCTCTGGAACTGCTCCCCACAAAGCCAGTCAGGACTTTGGGGAGCCTCCTCTCTCTGAGCAGACTGGCTTCAGGGCAAGAAGCTCACACGGCTTCACCTCCTGGGTCTCTCCTGGGAGCATTCAGCATATGCCCCTCTGTGCGCTTCCCACAGCGAGTCCTCCCAGGCGGGGTCCTGGAGAAGCCAAAGGGTTCTGCACCCCCCACTTTGCAGTCAGACGTGACTCTCAGCCAGCCAGTAAAACAGAAGGTTTATTTAGACGACAGGGATACAGTCCAAGACAGGTCTTACAGGCACAGATGACAGGACCCCCTCAGTTAGGTCCATCTTGGGGTCCCCGGGCACATTTTTGGGAGGTCAGAGCCCCGTCTGCCTCCCACCCAAGCCCCTAGCCAGCTTCTGAAACTCTCCCTTAAGCGACCCCTCCCACAGCCTTTGTTCAGTTTCCCGGGCAAAGGTATCACCTGGCCTCTAACCCCTTCCTGGGTTCTCATGTTACATGCTCAGGTATTCTCCGTCTGTCAGTCGCCCATCCCCCAATGCAGACCATCCTAGCCACACTCCCCTGTCAGCATTCAAAGACCACAGTAAGAACAGTCCCAGTTCGTCACAGTATTATATTTATATTTTATTTTCCTTTATGACATTGTTTTATCTGCTACGCTATGCATCTATTAAACCCCAGGATCAGCATCTAAATAATCTGATCTAACTGCATCCAATCAGAGAGGCTACAGTTTATTCAGATGTGGTCACACTCCTGTCAAAATAGAATACCTCACAGCTCCCTAATCTGCTCCTTTTCCCTTTAAAGTCACTGGAAAATCTCTCATGAGCTTCAATGGTGCAAGATGAAGCCCTCAGTGGGGGCAGATTTCTGTGCTACCAGTAGCTGAATAGCTTTCAATTTCCCTTGTCCAACCTGAGCTGGGAAAGGCAATGAATGAACTGGGGCTACCTACAGTTCCTGCCTCTCAATAGGGCGGCGTGGTAAAATAGACACAGTGTGACCCTGATACTGGGGGGGGGGGGGGGGAATTCCCTGCAAGTGACAAGACGCTGAAACTCTCCCCTTGTCCTTACAGAGTGGGGCACGGTGATCTCTAGAACAGAGTGGGGGACGGTGATCTCAGCAAGGCAGGGACCAGGATAATGATCAGAGGGAATGGGAGGGTGACTGAAGTGACTTCAAAGCAGCTGTTCATTTCTCAGACTTTCCTCATTGCAGTGACACGTTTTTTCTCCGCTGGGGGGTTATTTTCGTCGGATCAAAACGCGGTCCTAATTTTAAATGCACGGTTTTGTGTGCCTGGGCTCATCTAGAAATAATTCATTGGGGAGAGGGGGACAGGGAAAAAAAACATGCGCCCAACGTGGGGCTCGAACCCACGACCCTGAGATTAAGAGTCTCATGCTCTACCGACTGAGCTAGCCGGGCGGCTGTTGCAAAGTTTCAGATTTAGCAGGGGTTATTCAGAAAGCGGTGTGTCGTCTCTATAGCTGTTGATTTCCTGCAAATTGGAATTTGCCTCTTTTCTCAGCTGACCGCTTGGAAAACACGCCTGGCCACAAGACCCTCTCCGGGATTAACCCTAGACTCTTAATCTAGTTCCTTCCATATTTGCAGTTTGCTGAAGAAGGCATGAAGGTTGCATTCCCGCTGGGATGCAGGACACATTTTAGGCGCTTTATAAAACATCAGGTGCTACACCTGACAGACAGAAGGCAGGATCCACGCGTGTGCATCTGAGCGCCTGAAAATTCACTGCCCAAATGCCTGGCTGTATAGGGAAGGATTTAGTCAAGAACAGGGTGAAGACGCATGGGGCTAACAAAATGCAAACCCATGGAGTGATTCAGGGATAGTCCTGAATAACTTAGTCCAGAAGTACCTTGTTCCTGTATGCAACAGTGGTAAACTACACAAGACGGGCCTTAAGCAGGAATAGCTGCTCGTGAATGACATCGTATGTATGATCCCAGTGCAGGGGAAATAATGGTGAAAATACATGGATCCTAGTGTAGGGGAAAGAAAACGGTGAAAACACATGAATCCCAGTGCAGGGGAAATAATGGTGAAACACATGGATCCCAGTGCAGGGGAAATAATGGTGAAAACACATGGATCCCAGTGCAGGGGGAGTGACCATGGGGAAAAAATCTACAGGTTATGTAGACAAAAAAACTCTAACTGATGCGGAGAGAACAGATGGGTCTTGGTGCAAGAAAAAGAATTGTTGAACTCACATGGATCCACAGCAGGGGAAATAATGGTGAAAACATGGATTCCAGTGCAGGGGAAATAATGGTGAAAATACATGGATCCTAGTGTAGGGGAAATAATGGTGAAAACACGTGGATCCCAGTACAGGGGGAGTGATCATGGGGGGAAAAATCGATGTCTGGAAAGACTCAGGCAGCCACTGTGAAAATACATGGCAAGGTAAAGTGGAGGAGAAACAGGTTGAGTGCAGAATTTGGCCATAATAAAGGTAATCCAGCAAAACAGGTGGGGGGGGGGCCCCCCCCCCCCCCCCCCCCATACACCCGTAAATCACACAGGCAGCGGTTTCACAAACCGCGGGAACTATAAGAACATTTTCTCCCTGTGTGAATGAGCTTGTCAATGACCAGGAAACCCTTTCCTCCAGCTTGTCTCCATGCCTTTTATTCCCCTTCCAGTTTAACACAAAGGCAAAGAAAACGCTGGTCAATACCCAAGGTCAGTTTATTTCTCTGTTATTGTTACCCACAGCATAGCACTCATTTCCTCCCCAAACAACAATCATAATCATGAATGTGATATAAATCCCATTGAAAGTCAATTGAGCAATTCTGGACAAAATCAAATATACCTAAATATTAGATCAAGTTGTAAAACATTCTTTCATTATTTTTAGTCTGCTGTGCTTTAGGCGACTTAGGGACATGCTGATTAAAGATCTGACATGAACTCTCCTTATGCGAGAGAAATGAAGGTGGAGAAATATGACAATTCCCTGGCAATGACGGTGCCCGAAGAGAGACTGCAAAACAAGACAGGTTCTTAGAGTGGGGGAAAAAAAGCAAGGCTGTTTCTGCCCGGTTTCGAACCGGGGACCTTTCGCGTGTGAGGCGAACGTGATAACCACTACACTACAGAAACCAGCTGGCTGCGTTTTTCTTTACAGCGGCTACAGCCATTGGTGTGAGAGTTGCAGGCCTGTTCTAGCCAAGTGTTGCTGTTTTCTTGCTGCTAGATAAAATAACACCGGCAGCTATTTAAAAGGTGCCTCCCAGAGAGGTTGATTTATCTCCTCCTGTGTAACATTCCCTTTCATTCACACCCGTGCATGTAGCATGGCTTCTAAACAAAGACCAGCGTCCAGCCAGATGTGGGCACCACTTAGATCTGGAAGAATGCAGGGGGCAGAAAGTTTTAAAACACCCGTTGGTGGCAAAATTGAAGGGTATTAAGTGTGAAACAGCCGGGATACAATCAGGAATCCCGGCACAAGTGTGACACAACTGGCAGAATCCAGTCAAAGTAATTCATCCAGCAGGATGACTGGTACAAGCGCCTGGTATCTACCAAACCTGAAAGCAGTCATTGTGAAGTTCACAATGTGAACACATCTGGCTTCTTCAGATTCCAGACAAGGTACCTGTACTGTCTCTGCAGCGGATTTGAAACACAACAGCTGTGCAAAATGCTAGAATCCCTCAGAATCCAGGCAATTAAATCCCACAAGTACCTGGCTTCATCAGAACTGGGAGGACAAAGCCTTTTGTGAAAAACATCTGCGTTTCTAAAAAAAAATCTAGCTCACTATTTTATACAGAGGGTGCTGGTGCTTTCAAACCCAGGCTGCTTGTACTTCTCTTCCTTGGTGCAGTCAGCACCTGAATTCAGAAGACCTGAATAATACAAGAAGGTTAAAAAAATACACCTGGATGGTTCAAAGTTCTTCCTCTGCCCAGTTCCCACCCCACCCTCAGGGTCCTTCACTGAAACCCCTCCCTCCTCCATACACAAGCCACACTCACTCATGTAGTTTTGGTGAATCAGAAGAAACTTCAGCAAATCATAACAAAAATGTTTTGTTATAGAGGATAAAATATGTTAACTATGCCGGCATTATTCAATCTTACTTTTCTCTATTTTTTTCAGGGTGTTCACTTGTTGCCTTTGACAAGTTTGTGTCTAGTCAATTTCATTGTTAGTCAGTTAGTTTAGTCAGATTCTCCCATCCTGAAACTACATTTATAAAACATACACCAGAAGGGGAGTTCAATAAACCCTCATTAAAAAAAAAGTGTAGGTTGTGCCATTTAATGGCTGTTTCCTCAAAAACTGGATTAAAAATGTAGTCAGTTTCAAATAAAATTAACTCCAGTCTCCCTTTAAGAACTTTAACTAACACAAATCTACTCTATAAATATTTATAAAAATGAAACAGTATAAAGGACACTGCGATGCAAATCAATATAAATCAAAGAGATGTTTTTGTTTGTCTGAAATCCTTAATCAGTGTTAGGCCAAAGTCAGCCCTGGGGCAAATCTACTGAAGTTGTGGGAGCAATTTGTTTCAAGCACTTTAAAAAAAAATAATAAAGCAAAATTTTTAACATAGTCTTATTTTAGATTCTGCTGTTTCAAATATAATTGGTTGCATGTATAATAAATGCACAGAAAAAAGAACAATCAACACACACCACCTTTTTTCCATTTTGCTGGATAGAAAAATCATATTTGCTAATTTTGTTGCTGAACCTTTTCTTGTGATTCAAATTATCCATCAGCTGTTTGTCCGTCTCCAGAGCAATCCCCCTTAATAATCAACCCAGTCAACCGAGACAAAAGATGACAGGGAATTGCATCTGGACTGTTTTTCTGTTCTAGCTGAGACAGAAAAAGAAAGAAGAGGAGATCAGAATATTATCTTTTGATTGTAAGAAAGAGGGTGCCATTACTCCTTGAGCAGGAACTAGCATCTGGCGTCTCTCTCTCTCTCTCTCTCTCTTTGCTTTCTTTAAAAAAAAAAAAAAGACGGTTGAAACAGCTATTTTTACAGACAGACATTTATTTCCAGGGAAGATATGGTTAAAACACCTTGCACTTTAAAAAAACACTCGCTTCGCCCAACGTGGGGCTCGAACCCACGACCCTGAGATTAAGAGTCTCATGCTCTACCGACTGAGCTAGCCGGGCTGCTTATGCAATATTTTAATTCAAGCCTGTGGAATAGACCTACAGCTATATTTCTTAAATTGCTATTTCTGTCTTGCTAGCTTTGTAGCCCTGTGTTGAACTAATCCCAGGGAAGCTTCCTAAGATCCAACAGGCTCCTTTTCCAGAGTTAACCACCTTCTGGGAACCCCAGAATGTCAAGCCACAGGATGCAAAGAGCTGGGGGAATTACGAACAGAAGATAAGAGCAAAGGAAACAAGAAACTTCAGCAAAACATAAGAAACAAAAGGAAGTATTTCATCACCCACCACACAGTCAGCCTGTGGAACTCTTTGCCAGAGGATGTTGTGAAGGCCAAGACTATAATGGTTCAAAAAAGAACTAGATAAGTTAATGAAGGATAGGTCCATCAATGGCTATTAGCCAGGATGGACAGGGATGGTGTCCCTAGCCTCTGTTTGCCAGAAGCTGGGAATGGATCACTTGATGACTACTTGTTCTGTTCATTCCCTCTGAAGCACCTGGCATTGGCCACTGTCGGAAGACAGGATACTGGGCTAGATGGACCTTTGGTCTGGCCCAGTATGGCCATTCTTATGTTCTTATGAACAACCACACTGGGTCAGACCGATATTCCATCTAGCCCAGGGAAGGGTGAACTACAGCTGGGGAACCGCGGCCAATGGGAGCTTCGGGGGTGGTACTCGCAGGCGAGGGCAGTGCACGGCGGAGCCACCTGCCTCACCCCACCCCCAGGAGTCATTGCCTGACATGCTGGCCACTTCTGGGAGCGGCGCAGGGCCAGGGCAGGCAGGGAGCCTGCCTTAGCCCCACTGCGTGCCGCTGTCACCCTGGAGCCGCTCAACATAAGGGGCGCTGGGGCAAAGCCTGCACCCCAGACCCCTGCCCTGAGCCACCTCTTGCACCCCGCACCCTTTGCTCTGAGTCCCTTCCTGCACACCGCACCCCCTCCCACAGTCCACACTCCCTCCCGCACCCCAGCCCTCTGCCCCAGACCTACATTCATGGCTCTGCATGCAATTTCCCCACCCAGATGTGGCCTTCAGGTCAAAAAGTTTGCCCACACCTGATCTAGCCCAATATCCTGGTCTTCTGACCAGGGGCAGAGGAGCCTGCCAAAAAGAGGAGGACCAGGGGCCCCCGCCCCCTCCATGGCACCATCCCTTCCGCCCAAGGCTCTGACCCCGGCCAAGCTGGAAGCCAGAGTGGGCTGGGAGCTGCAGACCCTCCACCCACTGGGATGGGGGCACCAAGAGCAGCTTTGGGCCGTATCCCCGCCGTGCAGGCCCCACCATACAGGGCAGGTGGAGTGTTCGCGGCCCCCCACAGCTACCAGCGCGGTTCTTACCCCAACCTGGCTCCAGCTGGGGAACCGGGCCTCAGAGCTGCAGCCTGGCCATGGTAAGACCACGCAGGCGGACAGCTGTGAGGAGCAAGCGATCCTCCACCTGCCCTGGGTGGGGGACCTGGAGGGCAAGGACACGGGTCAGGAGCTCCTCTTGGCCCCCCCCACCCCGGCAGGTGGAGGGTCTGTAGCGTGATGCTGTTAGCCTGGCCAGGGGGGCGAGACCTCCAGGGGCCATGGTGAAAAGTGGATAGGCCAGGCGGATCCATTTTCAAAAAGTGGGAGGGCCATGCCCCTCCCCTTTCCCAGCACCCCTGCTTCCAACAGTGGCCAATGCCAAGTGCCCCAGAGGGAATGAACAGAACAGGTAATCAAGTGATCCATCCCGTCGCCCATTCCCAGCTTCTGGGAGTCAGAGGTTTAGCAAAGGCAGGGCAAAGACTCAACATATAATACAGTTGCTTTTTAGTCATTATTTACCTATATTCCATGCATTTTCCTTTGCCTCGAAGGAAAAAGGGAAAGAAAATGACCCAGAGGTTGGGCTATTTGCTTTGGAAAAGAGATTTTGTGCAGGATCCTCCCTCTCCCTCCTGAGTGTGTCCAGGACACATTCTCCCTTACGGGAATTTAGATGGAAAGTGACAGCTGCCGGGTTTGGGATCTCCCAGACCCCAGCCACGGTCACGCTGTGAACAGCTGCCAGCACCATTTGCTGCTGATCGCTTTTGCTGCCCTGTCACAATTTGCTGTGTCTGCCTTTCCCCATCCTCTGGTCCAGGGGTACCGTATTATGACGGATGGGGGGCTTTCCCATCATAATTTCCTCTCTCAGCTTTCTCCATCTCCTCGTCTGGGGTAGCAAATTATAACGGCTAAGGGTCCACCTATTATAATGTGCTACCTCTGCCTTTCCCTATCACCTGGGATGGGGGTAGCAAATAGCCTATGCCTTAATCCAACCCTAACTACACTTGATCCCCTCCCAGGTTGGGGGGTCTGGTGGGAAGAGAGGTGGGGGCAGCTATTCAGTAGCTGTTGTGTCCCTGCTCAGAGAGAGGAGGCTGCGCTCCATCTGTCTCTGTTTTTTGTCCTGGGTCATGAGCTGCTGCCTCCTCCATTGGGATCTGGGAGCGGACACTGAGCAGCTGCTGCTCCCCCAGCAGGGTCTGTGCTGGGGAGACCTTCATCAAAGGCCCCTCTGTGCCAAGCCCGGCCCAGGTGGAACGTTCACCGCACCACAGCGAGAGATCGACTCTGCAGTCTGGGGGTCGGGGCACCTGCCTGGGAGGCCCAGTCCTTTCCCAAGGACTCTGTAATGACTGCTGCAAAGTGTGACAGGTTCTTCAGGAGAGACTGAGGGACCCCCCCCCCCATATCAGTATCTCTCATCGCCTAGTTTAGGAGGCTCCCTGCCTAGCATGCTGGCTTTTGTAGATTCCATCCTTAAGTGCCTTGGTTTCCCCATGCACGGTACAGGGAGCCTAGCTGACTAATTCAGCCTTTCTGGATCCCAGGGTTGTTTCAGTGATTTTTCTAGACACCTAAATGTTAGGTATTGCAACATCACCATCCTTTTGGCCCTCCAGGGCTCAGCGGCAGCCAAGTACCAGACATTTGACAATTGCAGAACTGGTTGAAGCAGAGGGGGCTAGGGACCAGATGCCTGGAGAGCCCCATGCATCCGCCATTATCCCTCAGAATTTTCCGACGTTCACTAAACTCAGCAGCCTTCTCCCGAGGGCTGCCTGGAACACATCCAGAAATGTTAGAACTGATCAGGTGCAGCCATCAAAAGCTATTGCGTTGCGTCCAAACGGCATTGCACTGAATGCAGGGCCTCACTTTGCATGGCCAAAAATAAATCAGAGGAATACCTGGCTCTCAGATAGCACTTTTCATTGGTGGATTTCAAGGTGCTTTAAGGCAGTGGCTCTCAACCTTTCCAGACGACTGTACCCCTTTCCGGAGGCTGATTTGTTTTGCGTACCCCCAAGTTCCACCTCACTTAAAAACAACTTGCTTACAAAATCAGACATAACAATACAAGCGTCACAGCCACACTGTTACTGAACAATTACCTCCTTTCTCATCATTACCATATCCTTATAAAATGAATCGAAGCAAAAACCGCATATAGTCAAAATTACATTGAGTGCAATGGCGGGCGGAATCGCCCGCACTACAGGTACAGTATTAAAATTGTTATTTTTCTTTTTTTTGTTCTTGCCGACCGCGTAAAGCTGAAATCGCGCATGTTAAATGTGCGTAAGATGCAACAGACCTGTATTGTAAAACTGGGCAAATATCTAGATGAGTTGATGTACCCCCTGGAACACCTCTGTGTAATCCCAGGGATACGTGTACCCTTGGTTGAGAACCACCACTTTAAAGAACAGGTTATCATGACTCCTCTCTATCACTGCTCCACAGAGGTTCAAAAAAAAATGCCTCCCCAGCCTGACTGACTCTTCTTCGGCAGAAGGCGGGTGAATGGGACAGGACAACCAGATGGATTTTCCCCCCAGACCCATAGAAGAGTCTGAAATCCCACAGAGCTGGCTGCTTTGGCATCTGCGGTCTGTGGTGCTCAGGGAAAGAGAAATAACACCTCCAAGAGGCTTCCATGAAAGCCCATTTTGATTCATTATTCATGACAAGAGACGCTGAGAGGTTGAGAAACTATGTTCTGCTTTATTATTTCCAAATGAGAAATACAAGCTAAACCCACCTTCCCAGCCAGGGCCTGGAGCCCAGCCCAGTGCAGTGCATTTCTGTCCCAGGCCAGCACTGTGCTGCTCCCAGCTCCCGCGGGCACCAGGGAAAGAGAAACAAGTTAAAGCTGGTAGAAAAGCACAGACAGTCCGCGAGAGATGCCGGGATCCAGTCACAAGATCCAGGGCCGGCTCTGGCTTTTTTGCCGCCCCAGGCAAAAAAGCCTCCCGCCGCCACCCCCCTGGAGCGCAGCAGGGGAGGGCGCCAAGCCCGGCCGCACGCCGCTCTCCCCAACCGGCCGGAGCGCCAGGGGGAGGGCGGCGAGCCCGCCGCGGTTCCGCTGGCGGCCGGAACCCTGGGAGGAGGGCAGAGAGCCCGGCCGGGGCTCTGCTCTCCCCAGCGGCCAGAGCGCCTGGGGGAGGGCGGAGAGCCTGGCCGGGGCTCCGCTCTCCCCGGCGGCCAGAGCGCCGGGGGGAGGGCGGAGAGCCCGGCGCAGTGCCGGGGGAGGGCGGTGAGCCCGCTGCAGCTCCACTCTCCCCGGCAGCCGGAGCGCCTCAGGGAGGGCGGCGATCCCAGTCGTGACCCCGCTCTCCCCGGCGGCCAGAGCGCCGGGGGGGAGGGCGGAGAGCCGGCGCAGTGCTGGGGGAGGGTGGCGAGCCCACTGCGGCTCCACTGTCCCCGGCGGCCGGAGCCGGAGCACTGCGCTGCCCCCCTCCAGGTGCTGCCCCAAGCACAAGCTTGGTGGGCTGGTGCCTGGAGCCGGCCCTGACAAGAGCAAATGCTCGGAGAGCAGGAAACCCCACGAGCTCAGTTTCGAGGGATGCAGTGTGGGGCGCGTGGGGTTCTCTCATTTGCACCCAGGACTCTGCAGTGGATGGGGGGGAGCTAAAATTTCAGGGTCCTCCTCTCCCTCTGGCTTCATTGATGGGGGTCAGCCTGGCTTCTGGGGAGTTCAGGCCTCGTGACTTCCCCGGCTTCCTTCTTGCATCTGCCCAGCCTCGTCCTCTCAGCAACGAGGAGACGCTGCCCTCTCCCCGCCTCTCCTCTTGGGGCGTCATTCATAGCCCTTTAGATTTCAGGGGTGTCTTCCCATGGCAATCATAGGACATTTCCTGTCTCTCTCTAGCCCCGCTGCAGCAAGCTCACAGTTCTCAGCATTGGCTGTCTGGCTGTCAACAGCGAAATGTGCAGTTTTCCAGCTCTGTACCCCTCACCTCCCACTCCATCCCCCTCCCAACTGTATCTCGCATTGTTGCAGGGATCAGGCAGTAACTTCCTTCTCCATTTCAGTCTCTGCCTCTGAGAGGGTAAATCTAGCACTCACCCTGTTTGTGCCGATACATATTGACAATTGGCATTGTTCAAACCTCACGCTGGGGTAGAGGTGAAACTAAAATAGGAAAGAACTATTCTGGCAAATATTCACGTCTCCAATACACCTGAGCTACATCCTATCAAACCAAACTAATATCAAAGTATGTGACCCAACACCTTCAGGAAAGAAAACCCCACGATACAGGGTGGGCTACGAAACACTTTTACATTCAGAAAGTGAAATCCCAGAGAATCTTCAGATTCACAATCAGGAGAACAAATTGACTCATTTTCTTCTGAGCTGGCTAACCCTGCTTCCCTCAACACCTCCTCGCTATTCGGTTGTATTAGTTACAAAATTTTAGCATCCTCACAACGAAACAGAAAAAAATAAATAAAATCAAAACCTTCCCCTCGACAAATGATCTGTACTTGGCTGTGAAAAGCCCAGAAGCCACTTTACCGATAGATGGAAACAGGGATTTAAGCTCAGAAGCCTCAGATCTGAAAACCCCCCCTCCCCAACCCCAGCCCAGATCGGTGACACTTTCACCTCCAGGAGCCTAATTTAGGATCAAAGTGTGATTCCTATGCATGGAGAGCCAGGGACACTGTGGTAAGCGACACTTTGGGAGGTGGAGGAGTAGAATGGGGACAGGATAAAATTCTCCAAGGCTTGGACAGAGGCTGCTGCATCAAGGATGGAGCGTGACAGTGACTGGGGAAGGAGGGAATCCCTCAGACTCACGCCATCGCTCTCAAACAGCACAGAACCTAAAACACTGCCTTTTACTACCCTTGCTCCAACTCTTCTAGAATCCATTTAATTCTCGTCTGTAAGAGAGAAAATGTACAAAAAGAAATGCTTGCCGGCAGGGCCTGGATCGAGGTGAGAATAGCTGGGAGTGAGAGAATCTACACCCAAAGGGGGAACTCAGTGACTAACAGTCACTCTGCTAATGGTGAGGATCAGAATGAATTAGATGCTCAGGCTCAGTCTAGAGTAGGATGAGTGGGGGAGGGTCAGAGGAGACGAGCTGGCTGATCCCGACCACAGACGGAGGTTCAGAGGCTGAAGCTGCAGAGGCAGCGGTGGGATCTCCAGGCCTCCCACAAAAGGCCCTGCGGGAATCAGTCCCACTCAGTGGTGCTGTCTGAATGCAGAGGGGGCAGGGAGATGGGCAGAGGGGGTGAGTGATGAGGCAGCACCTCTCTGCCCCTGGGCTCTCCCTCACCTCTTATCCCAGGAGCCCCAAACACTCGATAGCCCCAGCACCCAGCTCCCGCTGCTTCCCAGCTCCACCAGCCCCAACCATTCAATCCCCAGTTTCCTCCCCACAACCCATTGCCCTGGTCCCTTAACGTTTGATCCCCAGAGCCCAGTGCCCCGGGTAATTTGGGGAGGGGGGTTGGTAACTCCTCCCAGGATACTCCCCCTGCAGGGAACAACCCCAGGTAAGTGGGGGAGCCCAGCCTAGGGGCTGGGGAAGTTCAGGGGTGGGGACAGGTGTCTAGAGTGAAGGTGGGGCCTGGCCCAAGTGTCCTTCTCCTCATCTCCATGGCAGGGGGATCCCGGCTGGGAGGGGAAGGGAGAGGGGGGATGTTCAGCCAGGCAGAGGGAGCGGCTGGAGGAGTTTCTCTCTTTCCCTTCCCCCACCTGTGGCCCATCAGCTCAGCAGACAGGGCTGCAGCAGGGAGGAGGGGCTGATGGGGGCTTCTCCTCCTCTGTCTGGGGTTTGCTGCGACCAGGCAGAGCCAGAGGGTCACGGACCAGCTGATGCTCAGCGGCTGATGGATCCTTGGGAGCCAAATGCCCCTGATGTGTGTGGGAACGAGGAAATGGGTTTGTCACCATGGCCAGCCCTAGTTAGGGCACTCAGAGAATTTCTCCCATGTGCGGAGGAGTCTCTGATGTCTGACATAGTGTTGTCTCCACTTGGAGCATTTTCCTTGCTAACGACATCTCAGCAGTTTCTTCCCTGCGCGGATTTGCTGTTGCCAGATACTAAGGGAAGCTTGCCCCACATTCAAGGTTTTTCTCTCTCATGTGGGTTCTCCAGTATTAAGTAAGGCCTGAGCTGTTATTGAAGCTTTTCCCACAGTCCAAGCATTTATGGGGTTTCTCTATTTTGTGGATTGTCTGATGCGTAACAAGGGCTGATCTCTGAATGGAACTTTTCCCTCAACAGACACTTCTGGGGTCTCTCTCCCATGCTGGGGTCTCCTGATGAGTATTAAGGGTTGACTTCCTATTGAAACATGTCCCACTTACAGGTTCTCTCTCCCTCATGAATTCCCTGATGTTTAGTGAGGTTTGAGCTGTGACTGAAGCTTTTCCCACAGTCCAGGCATTTATAGGGTTTCTCTCCCGTGTGGATTCTCTGATGTGTAATAACGGCTGAACTGACGTTAAACCGTTTCCCACAGTGGAGGCATTTATAGGGTTTATCCCCCGTGTGGGTTCTCTGATGCGTAACAAGGTTTGAGCTCTGACTGAAGCTTTTCCCACAGTCCAGGCATTTATGGGGTTTCTCTCCCGTGTGGGTTCTTTGATGTGCAAGAAGAGCTGATCGCAGATTGAAACATTTCTCACAGTCCAGGCATTTATAGGGTCTCTCTCCCGTGTGGGTTCTCCCGTGTTTAATAAGGGACGAGCTGTCGCTAAAACTTTTCCCACACACAAGGCAGTTATAGGGTCGCTCACCCGTGTGGGTTCTCCGATGTTTAGTGAGGCTGGAGCTCTGACTAAAACTTTTCCCACAGTCCAAGCATTTATAAGGTTTCTCTCCCGTGTGGATTCTCTGATGTCTAATAACGGCTGATCTCACATTGAAGCTTTTCCCACAGTCCAGGCACTTATAGGGTTTCTCTCCCGTGTGCGTTCTCTGATGTGCAATAAGGGCCGATCTCACATTGAAACTTTTCCCGCACTCTAGGCATTTATAGGGTCTTTCTCCTGTGTGCAGTCGCTGATGGGTAATAAGGTGTGAGCTCTGACGGAAACTTTTCCCGCAGTCCAAGCATTTATAGGGCTTCTCTCCAGTGTGGTTTTTCCAATGCGTAATAAGGTTGGTTCTTACACTGAAGCTTTTCCCACAGTCGAGGCATTTGTAGGGTTTCTCGTCCTTGGGATTTGTCTGCTGGGCGGTGGTTTCCTTGGGATCTGTGCATCCTCCCCCACCTTGAATTGATTCATCCACTTTCTTCCTTGGTTGGTTTCCCAGCTGCCTCTCTGACCCACCCCGATTTCCCCAGGCTTCTCCCTGTTCCAAGCATTGGGAAAAATTCTCTTCATCTCCTCTCAAAAAGGCCCTCTCTGGTTCCACCTGCCAATTCACCTTCTTGTTCTCACTCAGGGTCTCATCACCTGTTGGGAGAGAGAGAAGCCAGACAGGAGTCACTGTCTGTGCCGGGGAGAAAGGACAGAAAGGGGAATAGCAAAGAGAGAAAACACAACACAGTAACTGCTGGGGAGACTGAGAAATTTAATTCTGCCTCCACATCCCACCCAAACACTCATAAAGGAGTAAAGCTGGGGAGGAAACTGCATACAGCTAAAGGATAGGTGGGAAGCCGTGAGTGATATCTGTCATGGTGAGGCACGACTTGTCAATTACAGCCCTGACCTGGGTGAGATGGGGTAGACCTCGAGGAGATCGTTCACAGCACATCTTTGGGAGTCCTGACTTTTTCCTTCACTCACCACACAGTTTCTATGTCCGTTTCACCGATGCCTCACCTGTGTGGATGACTCGCATGACCTCCTTTTTCTCAGAGGCCTGGAGATCCGGGACCCACGGCTCTTCCCCTCGTTCCAGCCAGGCGATCAGCTCAGGTTTGGGAATGGGAAATCCTGCTCGGGGGGTGAAATCAGACAAGATCAGGGTGCATGGAGTACTGGGAGAGTATCTGTCACAAGGAACATTCCCTGAGTTTAACCTGGCCCCGCGCGCTGTGCTGGGAGCATGACTAATTTGAACAGATGGGCGCATGATCACTGAGCCCCCTTGAGAGAAGCAGACATTGGGGGTGGGAGACCATCCCCTCACTAGGAGTTTCCAGGGTCTGTGCACTCTGGGGGATTTGCTGATGCAGACACAGCTCTTGGGTTAAACCCCTGCCTAGTTCTAAACCTCCAAAGCCCTCCCCATGGATGGAACTAGTCCTGGGAAAGGAGAGCAACAGGGATTCTGCATGTGAGTTAGAGTTAATAGAGATAGGACAATACATGGCTTCTGCCCCCTTGAAAGCTGGAGGGATGGGGATGAATTAGCATGTCCGTTAGGTTTACGACTCCCTGACCGCTTTGGAGGGGATAGAGATGCAAGTCTCTCTCACGCTGGAGCTGTGGACTATGGGACCCGTTCCCCTCTAATCTAACTGACCAGGGAAGAACCTGACCAGAGTCAGAAATGCAGACCCCACGGCTTCTAATAGCTGAGAGGACAGGAATCCCTTACCCAGCGAGGTCACTGTCTCATAGTTCTCCTGCATGACGTCCCTGTAGAGGGCTTTCTGAGTGGGGTCTAACAGTGCCCCCTGCCCCTGGGTGAAATACACAGCCACATCCTCAAAGGTCACCGGCATCTGAAACAACAAGAGTCCCCCGCTTAGCACCTGTTGCCCCAGCCACTTTCTCACTACTCACATAAGAGGAAGGCAAAGAAACAGAAGCTCTTGGAGGACCAGAGTAGCAGAATCCCACCCCCGCCCCACTCAGAACAGCCAGGAGGCTTCAGGAGGTGGGGAGAAGGTGAGAGTGCCTTGTCCCCCCAGCAGCTGGAGGAAGGCAGAGTCTTCTTATTTACCACATGCCTACCAGCCACAGGCTGATACAGGAAGCAGAGCTCTGAGCAGGGGACAGGGACAGGAATCCCAACAGCTTCCTTTCTGTATTTGGGGGGAAAACAGACGATACAGTCTCATCATATACACTCTTTCCATTCCACTAGTATTTCATGAGGATGTTTAACAGAAGCCACTAAAGCTAGACATTTTGTAATTAGCAGATCCAGATAACTTGCATCCAAGAATTTTAAAAGAGCTGGCCAAGGAGCTTGCCAGACCGTTAATGTTTATTTTTTAATAAGTCTTCAAGTGCTGAGGAAGTTCCACAAGACTGGAATAAAGCTAATGTGCCAATTTTTAAAAGGGTAAACAGGATGATATGGGTAGTTATAGGTCTGTGAGCCTGACACTGAGCCCAGGCAAGATAATGGAGGAGCTGATGCCGGACTCGATTAATAAAGAATTAAAGGAGGGTAATGTAATTAATGCAATTCAACATGGGTTTATGGAAAATAGATCCTTTCAAACTAACTTGAGATCATTTTTTGATGAGATCACAAGCTTGGTTGACAAGGGTAATAGTGTTGATATAATCTAGTTACACTTCTGTAAGGTATTTGACTTGATACCGCATGACATTTTGAATCAAAATCTCAAATGATACACAATTAACATGGCACACATTACATGGATTAAAAACTGGCTAACGGATAGATCTCAAAATGTCATTTTACAAGGGGAATCAACATCGAGGGCATGTTTCAAGTGGGGTCCCACAGGGATTGGTTCTTTGCCCTACGCTAGTTAACATTTCTAAGAAATGACCTGGAAGAAAACAAAATCATCACTGATCAGGTTTGCAGAGGACACAAAAATTGGGGGATGGGTAAACAATGAAGAAGCCAGGTCTCTGATTCAGAGCAATTTGGATCACTTGGTAAACTGGGTGCAAGCAAAAAAATATTCATTTGAATATGACTAAATGTAAACGTACACATCTAGGAACAAAGACGGTAGGCCATACTTCCAGGACGGGGGACGCTGTCCTGGGAAGCAATGACTCTACGGGAGCCATGGTGGATAATCTGCTGAACATGAGCTCCCAGTGTGATGATGTGGCCGAAAGAGCTAATGCGACTGGATGTATAAACAGAGGAATCTTGAGTAGGAGTAGAGAGGTTATTTTACCTCTGTGTTTGTCACTGGTGCAGGCACTGATGGACTCGTGTGTCCAGCTCTGGTACTGACAGTTCAAAAAGGAGGTTGACAAATTGCAGAGGATTCAGAGAAGAGCTTGGAGAACGATCAAAGGATTAGAAAACCAGCCCTATTGTGATAGACTCAAGAAGCTCCATCTATTTAGGTAAACAAAGAAAAGATTACGGAGTGAGTTGTTTGCAGTCTACACAGGGAACAAATATTGAATAATGGGCTCATTAATCTAGTGGAGAAAGATAAAACACAATCCAAGGGTCGGGAGCTGAAGCTAGACAAATTCAGACAGGAAATAAAGCGTCCATTTATAATGGTGAGAGTAATTCACCACTGGAAGAATTTACTAATTCTCCAGCACAGACAAGTTTTAAATCATGATTGGATGTTATTCATCTGCTCTAGGAATTATTTGGGGGGAGTTCTCTGGCCTGGGTTATACAGTGGGTCAGACTATGATCAAAGCAGTCCCTGGAATCTATGGACTTATCAAAATTTCACAGCAGCCTCTGGCTAGTGGGTTCAGACTCTGGCACTGGGAGTCTGGTCAGTTTTCCCAGCCCTGCCCAGGGGGGTGTTTCCTGTTTCAGAAATGAGGGAATGTTTCCCTCCCACCCCCGCCAATGGGCCTGTTCAGAAAATCATGCCCAGGTTAATCATGCCCCAGTAGGTTTGTCAAACCCTGTCCCCTCCCTGCCTCACCCTGTGTTTCCTGCCCCTCCCCCTCTACAACAACTCTCCCCTGCAGCGCCCTGAAAATCCACTCCCTGAGCTGGCTTCATCACAGCCATTTCCCTTCCCTGTCTCCTGAAGACGGGACAATCTGGAGCAAAACGTGGACATGATTCCTCAGCCTGTCAGGGCGAGAGGGGCGATGGGGGAGGTTTCAGAAAGGGCTTGAGTCCATTTCACACCCCAATTCCCCCCAGGCTCTCTCCCTGCAGACAGAGGCTCTGGACTCTGCCATGCTGGGAAAACCTTCAGTCACTATTACAACACTGACCTGGCCCCTCCCACCAGCACTGAACCCCCTGAGACACTTTTAAATCGCCCCCACTCTGCCCCCCTCAGTAACAGACTGTCTGAGCCAAACACTAGAAAAGACCAGACTCAAAGGAGCTGCGTTGGTGGATTCCCCCTGACGTTGGCCCCAAGGGCAGCGTCCAGCACGCAGTGGCAGTGACTTGACTGGGGCAGGAACTGGCTTTTCGTTTGTCAGCTCCTCACCTTGTTCCCAGGAGAGTCAGTCGGCCCAAGGGTGATGCAGGGAATGGATCCGGTCAGGGCTGGGAGCTGGGAACCTCCCTCCTCGCTTACTGCTCCTGCTGCCCTTTTCAGGTTCTTCTCTTTTCCTTCCTGTCCCCTTCCTTTTCTCTCCTCCCCTCTGCCTGGGACAACTGGTGACTGTCCTGTTCCCCTGGACATTTGCTCTCTAGTACACAGATCAGCTACTTCATCTAGAACATAAGAGCAGCCATACTGGGTCAGACCAAAGGTCCATCTAGCCCAGTATCCTATCTTCTGATAGTGGCCAATGCCAGGTGCCCCAGAGGGAATGAACAGAACAGGTAATCATCATGTGATCCATCCCGTTGTCCATTCCCAGCTTCTAGGGACACCATCTGCCTGCACAACATCCTCTGGCAAGGAGTTCCACAGGTTAACTGTGAGTTGTGTGAAGAAATACTTCCTTTTGTTTGTTTTAAACCTGCTGCTTATTAATTTCATTGGATGACCACTAGTTCTTGTGTTATGAGAAGGAGTAAATAACACTTCCTTATTTACTGTCTCCACACCGTCTACTAGCAGGAGTGTGAGCCTGGGGGTGTCACCAAGGGCAGCAGCTCTGGGACTTACAGACACTCGCTGTCCGTCTACTACAAACTCACCAGGTGGTCCCTGAAAGTGGCCCTTTGTGCAGAGTCACTGTCCTGCCCAGCCCCAGTCCTTTCCCCCGCGTCTCTCTCCTCACCTGCAGGCTCCGGACACTGGAGAAAGTCCCCACCAGGCTGGGCAACTCTTAAAGCCCCCATCAACCCTCTCTTAAAGCCACCTCCCCCTGCCCCCATCCATCCCCCTCCTGCCCCTGGCCTCACACATGCCTGTTCCCCCCTCAATTCCCCCTCCCCCTCTTCAACCCCCTCCCGCTCCCCCCACGTGTGGCTGCCCCAGCCCCAGCACGGCCCGGGCTGGCTCTCCCCGCCCCGCACACACCGGGAGCTGGCGGCAGCTTTCCCGGGCCCGGGGCGGGAATCGCAGCCAGCTCCGCTGGGAGCAGCCTGGGGCCAAACCTCCCCCTGCAGCCCGGGGGTGACGGGGGGCGGGTCTCTCTCACCTTCCCTCCGAGCGGGGCCCCCTGGGGCAGGGGCCGGGCCGGGAAGGGGCCTGGCCGGGCTGGGGGCTCTGCCCTGGGAGAGGCTCCTGGGGAGCAGCGGGAAGGGCCCTGCTGGAGATTCCCCTCTCCCGGCTGCAGCCCGGGCTCCGGGCTCCCAGCACCAGCCGCCGGGGCTCGGGGATCTCGCCGGGAGCCAGAGTCACCGCAGCGGCCGCGAGTCACTTCCTGCTGCCGGGCCTGAGCCCAGCGATGGCTCCCCCCAGAGCCGCCTCCCAGCTGCTCCTGGGTCCTAGCGATAAACCCATCGCGCTGCAGCCACCTGCCCCAGACCCTGCCCCTTGGGGCCCCACCTCTCCTGGGCACGGGCAGCTTCTCCCCACATTAGGCGGCATCGTGCACAGAAGCCACTGCGTCAGTGACTAGATAAAGGAGATGTCCATATCGCGGGGAGGGGAGAAAAGGGGGCTTCTATGGAGACTGGGGATTGTTCCTGTCTACATGGACACAGGGATGATGGGGGTCCTGGTCCTGTAGAGGCTGCCCAGAGCTTGGAGCTGCAGGCGACATGCTTCTTGATGACACTCCGTGTGTGACTGCCCTGGTAACAGACTGGTACAGGAAGCACTTGGTCAGAGCTGGTCTCTTGTCTGCGCACCAAGCTCCCTGACTACCAGCCCTGGGCCGGAGCTACCAGCTCTGCTCCCCTAGATCAGGTCAAGGAACTGCCAGTGCTTTGCCACCAGGTTCCTGGAGTTATTTGTAGGGCCAGATTAAGCCATCCCTGGGCCCAAACCCCCTCATGTCCCCCCATCCCAGGGGCAGGCACCAAAGGAACTTTTACCCTGAAAATGTAGGCGCTGGGTGAGTTTAGGGCCTAGACAATTTGACAGGAGTTGTGGGAATAGCTGTGGAGCCAAAACTTGGGACTTAGGCCCTGAAACCCAAATTTAGGCATCTAAGTACCTTTGTGAATCTTGCCCAGGATCTCTATAGGGTGGGCACAACGTGTAGTTGTGCATCTGGCTTCTTCAACTCTTCGTAAGAATGTCAGCATCCTCCGTCCTTCTCAAAACACTTCTCAGCGCTGTCAGCACACCGGCACGCTCTTGCACTGAGCAGCCGCTGATATCACAGGGCTGTCTTAAGCAGATATGCTTATAATATTTCCCCCCTTGATGTCTGATCAGCTCATCTGTCAGGTGAGTAAAGAGGGAGCGACCTGCCGGGTGGTTTGCCTACAATGAAAACATCCTATACAGCTTCAGAAACAAAGTACAGAGCATATCTAGTAACTGCAGTCAGCCTATTTCTGGGTGTTTCTGGGCCAGGTGATGGGCCCTGCGTTGTGCATGTGGGCTGAGATACAACATCACAACGTGTTAAGTGAGCTGAAAATCTTTTTATTACAGCCTCTCAAGCTGTGTTCTCACACCTAGGCAGATATCACAGCCATTAATATTACCATGAAAATGTCAGAGACAATGCTGTGTTTGTGAGCTAAATTCCCCAGGGAGCACATAGTAACAGATAAGCTTTATATGACATGTGATTAGTGAGCAGCTAGTGGCTGAGATCAAAGAGGAATTTCACAGTCAGCACCAAAAATGTGGATTGATTGGTTAATTCTATTGGGACAAGAATTTCTATACATCGCTTATAGAGAGTATCCCTATACAGCCAGGCCAACACCCTCTGTGCGCACAGCTGGATCTACCATGAGAACACTATCCGGCCTTCATTCTCCTGCTCATAACAGATGCCCAGACCAGCGGAGGGCAGAGAGAAGAGGCGAGATCATCTGAAATTTCAACCTTAAACCATTTATTGAAATTTTGTCAGGCCAAAATTGAGACCCGGGAAATATCGTAATGACTTTTCCACACAGGGCAACACTCAGGGAAATTAAGATGAGTGCTCCACTGCTTTGCTCCTTCTTTTTGAAAAATCAAATGTGGGTTACACCTGGACTATAGTAAATTTTTTAAGTCTTCCGGACACATCAAAGGTCTGATGAATAATAGCGTTTTTGGGAAGGACTCTTGCAATCAGCTATGGTTGCCAAGACTGCTATAGTCATAACTAAGGTGACTTTACTTCTGAACGAGATCATTCACACAGGGGTTTACGGCGCATTAACTTCACACCTTTAGCATCACACCATGTAGACAAGCCCTGAAGAAGGGAAATTAAAGGGCTTGAAGCCTCGGTTAATTCCTTTAGTTTAAAATTTGTTTTTTTTTTAAATTTCCATGACATCCACATGAACAGGGTGGGGGGCGGGGGGTCACAGACATTCAGATGCAAATACCTCTGCTCAGGAAAGAATAATAGAATATCAGAGTTGGAAGGGACCTCAGGAAGTCATCTAGTCCAACCTCCTGCTCAAAGCAGGACCAATCCCCAGCTAGATTTTTGCCCCCAATAGCCCCCTCAAGGATTTAACTCACAACCCTGGGTTTAGCAGGCCAATGCTCAAACCACTGAGCTATCCCAGAGAAGTGTTCACTACACAACCAGCATCAGAGAAATCAGTCAGCCTTGAAGTCATATGATCCCAAAGAATAAACTGGGTAAAAAGAACAAAAATTTAGCATTAAAAACTCAAGCTGCCGTCTGCCATACAAACAGGAAGCGTTACACTAGAAACACTGTGAGAGGTGACTGCTGAAGCTACTAGCAACTAATAATATTTCCAAAGATTATTTGCTGTGAAAATAGAAATGAATGAACACACGGACATCCATCTGCACCGTGTTAATGAAGGGAAATGATGAAGTGCTAAGAGTCGTCAAAATAGCATTTTAAAAAGTAACCAATTTAAAGGAGTGAAACTCAATGGACAGTGGAGTACCAAAAAACCCAGTCCGACTCATGCAATCAGCATACCAGGTAAGACAAATCTGTGAGGTGCTCAGAGGCGTTATGCAGACAGATACATTGATACGGGATTCTCTATCACACTAAAATCATGTATGACTATTGCAATTTTTGGCAGTGGGGGGATGTAAAATATTTTACTGGATCGAGTCTCCTTTTGCTGCTCAATACTTCATGTCTTGTCTTGGCATTGGGATGCCGTACTTTTAAGAACACATGCCTGCACACCAGCAGACCCTGTTCCAGTTCCCTGTTCCTTCCATTCACTGGGTTGCCCTTTGATTCGCTGCAAAGTTCTTTGTTCCACTTAAGTCTCTTGAAGCTGGTCGAAGCAGTTTCTGCAGCCCACTGGGAGACAAAGGCAACATCTCATGGTTAGTCCTGGCCATTTGCTGAGGATTTCTTATCTGTGTATTGCCCATCTTTCTGGGGAGTGTCTGATCACCCGATTATTGAATTAACCCAACATCTGCAGCCAGTAAACCTCTCCACTGTACTCAGAGCATGTAGTATTTATAGACTATTACAGGCAGCTTCAAATCCATCATGCTCTTCCTTTTGCTTTGGCCTCTTTATTTCCCTTGCTCTCTTACTCCTCTAACTTGGGGGATTTAGTCCCCATTTCTCCTTGTACTCCACCCCCTTTCCCTACAGGCTCCTGCTCCTTCCCCCCCCACGAGGAACTTCACACAAGTTCTTCCCCTGCACAGTTCCCACCCCACCATTAGGGTCCTTCACTGAAACTCTTCCCTCCTCCATACACAAGCCACACCCACTCAATTAGGCCCCTCCCCCAACCAGTCCCTTCCCTCTATTAAACCCCTCCATCTCCCTATACAAGCTCCATCCCCTCCCTCTGCTTTAAACCCCTTCCCCTCTAGTAGACCCCTCCCCCACTATCCCCACTCCCTCTGGCTGGGGAGAGAGATTCCCCCTGGATACCTCAGGCCAGTGAAATGGGGGCTAGATAATCCAGCTCCCCATTGCAGGCACCAGATAGACTACAAGGTTAGGGGCACAGAGCATCTCCCACCTGCTTCCACTTGAGATACTCGGGAGAGGTGGATACTCAGCCAGCTTCGCCCCAACAACATGTGGGGGAACCTGCTGTCACCCGCGGAGGTGGGCCAACCTATATTGCACCCTGGTCCCACAGTCCACTGGGGATATAAGTTGGAAGCTCCTTCATGGAGTTGTTAGCATGGATGTGATGCTGACACGGTTTACAGAGTCCCCCCGGTTGTTCTTTCTGTGGCAAGGAGATCCTGCTGCACGAGTATTTGCAGCCGGCCTGGTTGCAGTCCATTTTCCATCTACTCCAGAACCTCCTGCTAAGGTCCCAACTGCACTTTCCCCCACACCTCTTCATTTGTTCACACCCTATCCTTGGGGTCCTTCTCCTTGCCCTGGCTAAGATGGCCATCTATCCATTGAGGATAAGAAGGTTGGGCAGGGGTGGGTGTTCTTTGTGACTGTGGGGCTGACATACGTTTACTTGTCTGTTCCTGTCTCCAGGCAGAGTTCCTCTGGATGGCATCCACCAGCTCCCTGGACTCTTTCAAAGACCAATGGGCACTCTCTGGATTTCCCTGCTCAGCAGCCCTCTCTGGATCCCTGATTCTGAACCTTGTACCCACACGCTCTTCCTGCTTTCTCATTTGTTGACCTCTCCCCAGACTCAGGGAATCCCTTTGTCGTCGTCCCCTCCCTGCTGCCCTGTAAATGGGTGTGGTGGATGGATCCACTTTGGGGGGACCTGCCTTGGACACAGGCCTGAAGCCAAGTGTGGGGGGGACCTGCAGCCACCTGCGGTGGAAGGGGAGCCCTGGCAGGCCAGCCTCCACTGCACCCTGATCCCGCGGCCCACGGGTTATATGACTCCTTCAGCAGGGACACGGTTCACAGAGTGTCCTAATGCCTGCCCCATAGGCGGAGAGAGGGAGACCCTAATACTTCGGGCCATGACCACCAGACGCCTTTACCAGCCCCTCCCACCACCAGCTCCTTGGTTCTCATGGCCCCACGACACCCTCATTGGCCTGACCCACTGCCCGGCACCAGGCCCGGGGCAGGCAGCTCCGCCAGGCTGGGACCGCAAGGGCCGCTTCCGACCTCCACCCCGGAGGCTCCAGGGCTCCCTCTGACCTCCCCGCCCCCCACTAAGTCCCTCCCCACACTCATGGGCTCAGTGGCTCCGCCCACTCACCTGAGGGCGGGGCTTACGCCGGCCCCGCCCCAAGAACTTCGGCCCCGCACCCTTTGACCATAGAGACTAGAGGGAGGCAGGAACCAGAGCGTCATACCCCTCCCGCCAAGAGGCCATAGAGAAAAGGGAGATAGCGCGTCCCACCCACTCATTTCCTGTCTTTTTTTAAACTCCATAGAGAGGCGCGGGGTGCGGCTAGAGCGTCCTGCAGGTACTGCAGATCGGGGGAGGGCGAGAGAATCGCATCATAGAGTATCGAGTCAATGAGGCTAGATCGCCTCGCAGGGCCTGCCGCGCAAAGAACTTTTCACCATAGAGCAAGCACTTCCGGTCTAATGTCCTTATACCATAGAGAGTGCGAGAGGGGATGAGCGTCTCGCATGCATTTCCGGTCACATGCCATTATACTATAGTGTTGGGGGATGGGGCGGGGATAGAGCGTCCGGCGGGTACTTCCGCTCGAAAGACCGTTTCCCCACAGAGTGGCGGGAGAGTGTCTCACTGCCACTTCCGGTCCCATGACCACATACCAGCATGGGGGAGCCCGCCTGTGGGGGATAGATTGTCTCGCAGCCACTTCCGGTGAAGAAAAAAAAACCCTCGCAAACCATAGAGAGTAGTGGGCGGGGAGGGTAGAGCGTCCTTCGCAACACTGGGCTGGCTGGGGCAGCTGTCAGCTGGGTCCGGGGGAGCAGGAGGCTCCGGGGGCTCAGAGCCCTGAGGGGGGCAGGGCCCTAGTGGGGGGTGGGGCTCAGGGCCCTGAGGGGGGGCAGGAGCTGGGGGGAGGAGAAGGAAGGAGCTCAGGACCCTGCTGGTGCCTGGGGCAGAGGGGGGCCTAGGATAAGTGGTGGGGCTCAGGTTCCAGTGGGGGGCTCAGGGCAGGGGGCTCAGGGCAGGACTGGGGGCTCAGGACCCCAGGGGGAAGGTGAGGGCTGCAGGCCCTGTTGGTGTAGAGGGTCCATGGCAGTAGCTGGGGAAGGCGGCTCCATGGGGGGCGCGGGCGGGCGGCCCAACGCGGTGGAGACACTGCAGGAGGAGGCCGTCTGTGCCATCTGCCTCGACTACTTCACCGACCCCGTCTCCATCGGCTGTGGCCACAACTTCTGCCGCGTCTGCATCACTCAGCTCTGGGGAGGCGAGGAAGAGGGCGAGGGCCAAGCCGAGTACGAGGCTGTGGGGGACGATGTGGGGATGGGTGGCGAGGAGGATGACGTGGATGAGGTGGATGATGATGACAACGTAGAGTACAACGAGGAGGAAGAGGAGGGGGACGGGGATGACTTGGCTGAGGAGGAAGACGATATGTGGAGCGAGGAAGACGAGGACACCGACCTGTGGGACGACCCAGGGGAGGATGACATGTGGGAGGACGAGGTGGGAGATGAGCTCTTCTTCGAGGAGGACGATTACGATGAGGAGGTGATGGAGGAGGAGGACCTGGAGGAGGAGGAAGAAGAGCCGCTGCCACCGCCTCCCCCAGCAGCAGTGGCCACGCGACCTCGACACCCCCCAACTTTCACCTGCCCCCAGTGCCGCAAGACCTTCCCCCAGAGGAACTTCCGGCCCAACCTCCAGCTGGCCAATATGGTGCACATCATCCGACAGATGCACCCACATCCCCAGCGACTCGCATCACCGGCCGCTGGGACCTCGGCATCTGGGAGGTCTGGGAGTGCGGCAGGAGTGGCAGGGGGGCTGGAGAAAAGAGCCCTGTGTGAGAAACACCAGGAACCCCTCAAGCTCTTCTGTGAGGTGGACGAGCATGCCATCTGTGTGGTGTGCCGGGAGTCCCGGAGCCACAAGCACCACAGCGTTGTCCCACTGGAGGAGGTGGTGCAGGATTACAAGGTATGAAGTCGGCAGCGTTGGTTTGGTAAAGGCTAGCTAGAGGCTGGTGGGTTGGGTTGAGTTGAGTTGGTTGCTTAACTGATGATAGTTGAGCGTGCATGGATCAGTGTTCACGTTACACTCTCCATCAGTACCCAGCCCAAGCCAGGGAAGCTAATGGTCCAACCAGCAGACCAAATTCGGTGATGAATTTTGGTCACGTGCTACCCGAGGCACGTTGCGGCTACACTAAGAAGAAGTTGGGGGTTAGTTGGCTGGGAGGTGTTGGCTTGACCAGATGGTTTGAATAGGGGAGATTGCATTGGCTTGGTTTACAGAGGGATTGGGTTGGCAGTATGGCTTTGGTAAAGCTAGTTAGTGGCTGGAGTTATTGTGTTGCTTCAGTGAGGGAGTTGGGTTCACTTGGTGGCTGATGGTGGGTTGTGTGGTTGGCTGGGAGTTGCTGGCTTGATCAGGTGTTTACGCAGCTGGGTGTGATGGGGCGTTGGTTTGATCCGCAATGGGATGGGGTTGGCCGAATTGAGGTGTTTGGTAAGGCTGGTCAGAGACTGCTGGTGCTGGATTGCATTGGGATGGGCTAGATGGGAGCTGTTTGGTTGTTTTCCAGCTCCAACAGGTGAGTTTTCTGGGTCCTTCTCAGATCATAGGCAGCTTACACCAGAGGTGGGCAAACTATGGCCCAGGGGCCACATCCGGCCCTTCAGATGTTTTGAGCCGGCCTTCGAGCTCCTTCCGATGTGCGGGGTCTGGGGCCTGCCCTGCTCCACGTGTGCTGTGGCTCCGCGTGGCTCCTGGAAGCAGCGGCATGTCCCCCCTCCAGCTCTTACAGTGGGGGCAGCCAGGGGGCTCCATATGCTGCCCCTGTCCCAAGCGCCAGCTCTGCAGCTCCCATTGGCCAGGAACTGCAGCCAATGGGAGCTGCAGGGGCAGCACCTGTGGAGGGGGCAGCGAGGAGAACTGCCTGGCTGCGTCTCCACGTAGAGGGGAGACATGCCGCTGCTTCTGGGAGTTGCTTGAGATAAGTGCCACCTAGAGCCTGCACCCCTGGCCCCCTCCTATGCCCCAACCCCCTGCCCTAGCCCTGATCCCCTTCCTGCCCTCTGAGCCCCTCGGTCCCAGCCCAGAGCACCCTCCTGCCCCCCCAGCCCCACCCCAGAGCCCGCATCCCCAGACGGAGCCCCCCCCCCCCCCCCCGCACCCTCCCCCCCTCCCCCAGTCCGCAACCCCCTCCCACACCCTGAACTCATTTCTGGCCCACCCCAGAGCCCTCACCCCCCCCGCACCCCAACCCCCAGTTTTGTGAGCACTCATGGGCTGCCATACAATTTCCATACCCAGATGTGGCCCTCGGGCCAAAAAGTTTGCCCGCCCCTGGCTTACACTGAAAGGCCTCCCTCGTGGGAGGGGCTCTGCGCAGGCATTTCCCTGGAGCCAGCGCTGCTCTGGGTAGCTCCTGAGTCCCACTGAGCAGAGCTGAGAGCAGGGGCTGACATCACGATGGGGGCTAACAAGCAACCAGACTGGGATGGGCTGGGAGAGGAACAGACCAATAAGACCATCAGTTACTCAGGCCCAGAGCATCACAGGCATTTAGGTGCTGACGTCAGTGGGACTTAGCCATCTAAATACCCGTAACACTCTGAACTTCAGTGTCTGGGTTCAACTGAAAAGCTTATTTCTGTGATCATTGACTCTTCTGGGCATTGTAGAAGAAGGAAGTCTGTAGAGGGCTTAAAACTCTGCCTGGAAATGTGGCAACTGCTAGTGTCGCGAGGGTGATCTGACCTTTTCAGTGGTGTGAGTTGCTAGTTCTGGGGCACCTCCGCGGTCCCCGTACAGAGGTCACGCTGGGAAGAGGGACCCCATTCTGCAGAGCGTGCCACCCCACCCCTGCTGGTATGACCGCAGTGGGGGCAGGCCCACGCTGCCCCTGGGACCCCTTCGCTGGAATGCAGACAGACCGATATCGGTGCAGCGCAGTGAGCTCGGGACTGCAGGTTTCTAATGTTGCTGTGGGTTGTGGTGGGCTTGGGCTTGCCTTTGGGATTTTGGGGGCTTTTTGGGAGGGAGTTGTGAAAATGGCAACCTTGGGGCAAGCCACCACAGGGAGAGGGGGCGCACGGGGCCTGTAGGGCTGCACATAGATGAAAATTTTTGGCTGGCTGGAGTAGCTGACATTGTCTCTTGGAGATTGTAAGTAGAGCCCTGCGTGAATACAAAATTTATATCCGCGGCTGCGGCTATCCGCAGAACTGCAGGGCTCTACCAGGAACCACAGCAGCGAAAGCAGCAGCATGTTGGACCGCCGCTCGCAGGAGCTAGCGCCCAGCCCAGGCAGCTCCTCCGGTATGGCTGTGCTGCCCCCAGCCCTGTCCACTGGAGCGGGCACCAGGCTCACCAGCAGCTGTCCCTGGTCGCGTGAGTGTGTGCAAGTGGCTTGCATGCTCCCAGACAGGAGTCCCATCCACACAACGGTCTGTATTCCTGGTAGAGCCCTACAGCTCCACGGATAACCACTTTATATCCATGGATATCCACATCTGCGGATATAAATTTTGTATCTGGGCAGGGCTCTAACTGTAAGCTCTGTGGGGTAGGGGCTGCCTTTTTGTTACGTTTGTACAGCACCTAGCGCAATGGTGTCCTGATCCCTGGCTGGAGCTCCTAGGTGCTGCCACAGATAAAAACATAAATACTTATAAAAATTACAGCTAACACCCTGGTCCTGCAAAGAGTGACTAACCCCTGCTGAGTTCGGGGAGGCTACATATCTGTGTAAAATTACCCTCATAAGTGTTTGCATGATGAAGGCCTAATATTCCTGTAACTAGAAGAGATTGGTTCTCGTCTCAGCTTTTCCTGTGTGCAATGGACAGCACTGTATGGATTGCCAGTTCCATGGCTGGCCCTCTGTATAATTAGTCCTTTTCCTGTTTGTTGGGGGACTTTTCCACAGCAGCAGGGATGGGAAAAACACTCGTTAAAAGGAAAGGAAAAAACAAAACTAGGAACCTGTTATCAAAACACCTGGGTTGAAGCAGGGCAGGGAGAGTTTTTAAATGGACCCCAGACTGGCTTTTGTAACGAGGCTTAAAGTGCGTTTGCAGTGTTGTTGTAGCTGTGTCGGTCCCAGGATACTAGAGAGACAAGGAGAGTGAGGTCATATCTTTTACTGGACCAACTTGTGTTACATCAGACTGATATAACTGTGATGTACGTGTAGACCTGGCCTACACTAAAAATTTCAGTCGACTCAGCTATGTCGCTTGGGGTGTGAAAAATCCACCCCTCTGAGCGATGTGGGTAAGCTGGCCTGACCCCTGGTGTAGGCAGCGCTCGGTTGACGGAATTCTTCCTTCGACCTAGCTACCTCCTCTGAAGGAGTGGAGGACCTATGCTGACGGGCGAACCCCTCCTATCGGCGTAGGCAGCGTCTACGCCGAAGCGCTGCGCTGGAGCATTTCAAGTGTAGACAAGCCCTAAGTGCGTGCAACCGCAGCTCAGGTTTCAACCTGTTGCGATGTTACTGTCCTGCCCACACCCTCTCTAGTCCTCCAGCAAAACCAGAATAGTCCAGGCTGGAGTCTCTCCAGATTTCGTGAGTCTGAACATTACAGCAGTCCCTGGAAGCTCCAGCTGATGGCAGCCCTGTTGTTATAGGTTCTGTATGTGCAGGTGGGGAGTTGCAGAGAGCTGAGGGCCAGAGAAATCGAGTGGCTTGCTCTAGGTCACACAGAGAGTTTGCGACAGAGCCAGGAATTGACCCCAGGTTTCCTGCTCTGCTGCTCCTACCCATTAGACCATGCTGCCTCCTGGTCCACTGAAGCCAGACTGTTTATTGTCTTTTCTTTGTAGATGAAACTCCAGGGCCACCTGGATCCGCTGAAGAAGAAGCTGGATGCGGTTCTGAAACAGAAATCAAGCGAAGAGGAGAAAATTACTGAGCTGAAGGCAGGTGCCAGGCTCCCCCTCTCCACCACCTGTGCTCTCCACGCCGACCAGGGATTGCATGGTTCAGGGGGGTTCTGAACTTGAGGGTCAGGTGATGAGAGGTTACGCCCATCCTGCCCTTCCATTGTTGCCGCATATCTCCTTGGTGTCTCTTTTTCTTCCCTTTCTGCAGCCACTCCTAAGTCTCACCTCCCTTGAGATTCCTATCTCCTTCCCTATTCCAGCTGCTCAGATGATCAGCACTGAAATAGTTATTGAAGCGTTGTCACTGACCTATTAGAGCTGTTGCCTCAGTGAGGCGGACAGGGGAGTTCGCTCTCCTCTGAGCTATTGGTTCAGACTCATGCCTGCAGACTCAGGCAGACATCACTCACGCTCGGGTCACATTCAGCAGGTTTTCTTGACAACCGCAAGGGCTAGAGACTTCTTTTTTTTTTTTCTTCCCTTCTTTTTAATGGAAGCTGAGATACTGGCCAATCTGACCATGTCATGCAGGCGTTGGTAGCGTTAACGTCGTGACTCACTTATTGTTTAACAGATAACTCTTCTAAGTGCCCTAAAATCCACTCACTGACTAAGCTTTTCTTACAATTTGCTGTGCTGTGTGGGGATGGTGGGGTAGGGTTAGTGATCCAAATTTGGGGTCATTTAAGCACAGGATTCCTGATATACAGCCTCCCCAAGAGTCATGTGATATCAAAGTCCTCTGGTTCGCCTAAGGCAGTGGTTCCCAAACTTTTTAGTAAGGTGACCCACCAACTGTTTATATCTTTTTGAATCCCTTCTTCCCTTCCAGCCCCTTTGCTCTGGCCTCCCAGCCCTGCCCCCTTCTGGGGGGGAGAGGAGCAGTGACCGGGCGACCCACCTGGACCCTTCCCATGACCCACAGTTCGGGAAACACTGATCTAAGAGGGGTTTTTTTGCACACTTAAATAAACCATGTGAGCTGGATCCCTCCATATCTGGCATCCCCACTGTAGACTGCTGTACCTTATCTGTGGCATGCTGCCAAAGATAACCATTCTGTGTTTCCACATAAGCACCTTCCATGGATTTTCTGGCTGTGTCTGCACTAGGCAACCTTACTGCAGAGCCCTGCAGGGGACTATTGTTTTTAATCCTGCTCCTTTCCCGCAACATCCACTTACGCATTGTCTCTTGCATTTTTATCCTGCTCCCATCTGCAAAAACTTGGATCCTGCAAATCCCGCAAGAGAGACAGGTTCCCCTATGCTCCTTTAATAAAAAAAAAAGTCACTTAATATAAATGGAATTCAGACACAATTTTTACCACTAAAAGAATAAAATAAATCTTAATTAAGCCATGTAAAAAAAAAAAAAAAGCTTTAACTCCTGTTATAATAGACATCAAATCTCTTTCTATCCCTGCCTTACATTTAAGTCTTAAAACCTTTATTTAAAAAAGAAAAGAAAAAAACTTGCTTTACGTGGCTGAAATTCTGTTTATAAGAACATAAGAACGTCCAGGCTGGGTCAGACCAAAGGTCCATCTAGCCCAGTATCCTGTCTGCTGACAGTGGCCAATGCCAGGCGCCCCAGAGGGAATGAACAGAACAGGTAATCATCCAGTGATCCATCCCCTGTCGCCCATTCTCAGCTTCTGGCAAATTGACGAAAGATTGAGTGTTTTCCCGCAAATCACAGCATTCTGGGGTTTTCTGCCCACCCAATCGCGTCTGCAACAAAGTGCATTCTACCCGCTATTATGGCAGCGGGTCCTGTAGGAACCTCGGGATCCCAGTCCCACTGCAGGGCTCTACCTTACAGGAAGATTCCCACCAGTCCTGCACCGGCTGAACTAGCCGGAGCCCAGTGCGGATTAGGCTTTGGCAGCCAGGCTGGACTTTGCCATTGTTAGCAGGTTTAACAGGCCAAGAGCTGCCCAGCCTGTGGCTACGTGTAGCTCAGCTGGCCTAGTGTTAGACATGCACTAGGGGATTTTATCCCACTGCTCTTTGGCAAGGACACACTATAGTGTTGGCTTCGCTCTGCTGACACTCTCCAAATATTCCCCTGCAAGTGGAGTGATGCCCTAGGATGGGTCACTTAACAGGGGTTGAACCTGGGACTTTGGGGCCAGCTGCCCGGGCTGGATAAGCAGTGGGTGGCCCAGGCAGGCAGGAGGTCAGGGAGGGGCTGTGTCTAACTCTTCCCCTGGCTGCTCCAGAACAAGATGAAGCTGGAGATCAAGGAGTTCGAGTCGGACTTCGAGCTGCTGCACCAGTTCCTGATCGGGGAGCAGGTGCTGCTGCTGCACCAGCTGGAGGAGCGCTACGAGGCGCTGCTGGCCCGCCAGAGCAGCAACATCAGCCAGTTGGAGGAGCAGGGCGCCACCCTCGGGCGCCTCATCGCTGAGGCTGAGGACAAGAGCAGGCAGGACGGGCTGCAGCTGCTCAAGGTGAGAGCCCCCAGCGCACAATCTCATGTCTGCCCCACACACCCTCCCAGCCCTGGTCTGTCATCCCCAGACCCTTTCCAGATCCCTGCTGGAATGAAAATGAAATATTTGGACCCTTTCCACAGCCTGGGAGGCAGCCTTGGTCACCCTGCCGGCCGGTGCCCCCCTCTCAACCTTCCACGTGCGGGGAAGGTTGAGAGGGGGGCACCGGCCGGCAGGGAGACCAAGCTTCAAGTCCTTGATTTGGGTTATGATCTGGAACAAAAAACTGCTCTGACTCAGAGCAGGGGACTTGAACCTGTTCTGCTCTCACGTCCCAGGCCAACACTATTTTTATCTCTCTCTGTCCCCAAGGGACACTTCGTTGAAACCGATACGTCCCCGGCTTCAAAACAGCATGTTCCGGTGAAATCAAATTGTGCCGAAAATGTTCTCCACCCAGCTGTACTTAGGGGGAGACTTCCAAGGGCACAGATGGCAACGCCCACTGAAACGCACCTCGCTTAACACTGCTGTATGCCTTAGGCACATAGGTCAGGGGCGGTTTTCTAACTTCAAGGACGTGATTAGTCCCCCTGACTGCAATGGGGTCACTCCCACACTCAAAGCGAGGGAGGTGCTCAAAGATCTAGCTGAGTCGTGACTGATCAAAGTGTTTTATGAGACACGGAGGTGTTTGTCGCTGGCTTGTTAGTAATCTTTTTCTCTTTTCTTCTCACTCTTCTCAGGACATCAAAGACACCTTCATCAGGTCAGTCCCGAGCTAATTCTGTTGATTTTACACCTGTTGCTACAGGAAGGAAACCGATTGCTTTTAAGAATGTTGTGTTGTAGAAATGTGGAAATGCTCCATGATGTCACTTGTTGAAACTGACTAGCCATGGTTAGCACTGAAGGATAGTGATCTCTAGTTCTTCTGTAGTGTGTTTTGTCAATAGATCACAAAGCACTTTACAAAGGAGGATATTACAGATGGGGCAACTGAGGCATGGGGGTGTGTGGGGGCGTGACTTGCCTAGCAGGGCAGCAGCAGAGCTGGGAATAGAGCCCACGTCTCCTGAGTCTCGCTAGGAGAGTTTATTCCTAGGCCACACTGCTTCCTCTGCACACTATAGATCTTAACCCAGATTCCTGGTTGGCTTTAAACATCTCTGGTGTCCCCACAATGCAGTTACAGTAATGGCAGCTAGACTTCTGTATACCCTAGACTTGACCGCAAAGAGAGTGGAAAGTTACCCAAGAGAACAGTTGATCTGAGGCAGTCGTGCCAGATGTATTGACGTGACGTATTTACTCAGCCCCCATGACGGGTCCTGAGTCAAGCTTTCGTTCGAAACCGGATCCCAGCCGTTGCGGCTGCAAAGAGAAACTCTCAAACATGAACCAAAGTGGCATTGTCTTAGGCCCAGTCTATGCTAGCAAAGGGTTTGCCAGTATAGCTACACTAACAAAGCCGCCTAGTGGAGATGCAGTTTCTCCAGGCAAAAGAGTATAGCTTATTTTGGTTCCCCAAACGAAATACCAGCACAAGGATTCATGCTGAGACTTGGTCTACACCAGGGCTTTTGTCGGTAGAAAAATGTCGCACAAAAAATCGCATCCCTAACTGAATTTACTATAGCAGCCAAAATTTCTAGTGTAGATCTGGCCTCAGACTGCGTGAAACGGGTCAGGGGCCACCTCTCCCCATTTACATCACGCTGTATTAACTCTGGAATCGAATTATGGTGCTTCAAGGAGCAGTCTTCGAAACAGATTTGGTCATTATTACTAGCGGGTCACACGCGGTCCGAACATTGTAGACCTGGGCCATGGACTGTAGTTAACGATGTTACTTGTGTCTCTATGCAGACTTCTCTGATCTTAGGTACTGTTAGGTCATTTGTGTTAGAGTTAGAGATCCACTGCGTTGGATGTGGTAGTCGTGCGTAATGGGTAAAGCCGGTCAGAAAATGTTTTTTCTCGTGGGAATGTTTTCTTATGGAAAATTTGAATACCAGAAAACTCAATTTGGGAGTGCTGCCCCAGCGGCTCATGGGAGTTTAGTTCAGCTGCCTCATGCTCCCCTTCTCCTGTATAGGCTGGCGTTCCTGGTCACACTTCATCTCCCATGATGCACCACAGGCTCTCCTCTTGGAGAGGGGAGGCGGTACACCATGCTCAGGAACTCTCCGGATGTATCATGGGGGATGTAGTCTGCCTGGGAACCCAGCCAGTAAAGGGGAAGGGAGACATGAGGCAATTGAATTACAACTCCCAGGAGGCCCTGCGGCATTCTAAGTCGAATATTTCAATTTGGGGGTGGTCTGGTTTTGGGTGAAAAAAATCAAAATCCTCTGCAGAAAGGAGACAAGAAAATTGCTTATCAAAAACCTAAATTTCTGTTGCAAAAGAGCTTTGACAGAAGATTGTCGGCCCACCCCCCACAGTGAGAGACTTTCTGTCCCTGGAGCTTACGGTCTAAAGAGACAGACGAGGGAAACTAACCTCCCCAGGGTCGTTGAGTGAGACAGCGGCAGAGCCTGAGACCTGTTCAGTGCTCTGCCTACTAGGCCACGCTTCCCACTACACCCAGCCCTTGACTCACTGCTGTGTTCCCTTTGCCAGGTGCGAGAGCGTCAAATTCCAGGAGCCGGAGACCGTGCCGGTAGACGTGGGGAAGAAATACCGCAATTACTTCCTGCAGGACGTGGTGATGAGGAAGATGGAGAAGGTCTTCAGGAAAGTCCCTCAAGGTAAAGGAGATCAGCTCTTTCTTCCCTTGGTTAGCGGACCGGGGAGAGCCAGGGCTCTGTTTACACTGACGTCCTGTGTGTGTGGAGCTGTACAGCGCAGCGGCTGTAGCATGAGTTTCTCCCACAGGCTGCTTCCACCGATGTGCATCAGCACTCGCTCACAACTCTGTCCTGACCTACATCCCCCTGCTGGCCCAGCCCTGGGCTCCCCCAGTGCACACGATTGCTGGTTCTCCTCTATCCCAACCCACAGCCCTCACCTGCTGGCCCAGCCCTGGGCTCCCCCAGTGCACACGATTGCTGGTTCTCCTCTATCCCAACCCACAGCCCTCACCTGCTGGCCCAGCCCTGGGCTCCGCCCCCCAAACTCCAGGCTCTGCCTGTGCCCAGCCATCCCAGCCACTTGGTTACCCATGCAGCTCTGCTAATGCGCTGCAGCGCCTGACCCACAGCCCCCTATCCTGCCAGCCTTAGGCTCCTGCCCGGCTCTGCTGGTGCCCCTTAATCCTGACCCACAGCCTGCTGCTATCCTGTCCCTGGGCTCACCGTGCTCCTGGCACTGGCAGTCTGCAACAGCTCTTTGCTGCTCAGGAGGAGGATGCCCCCTACTGGACAACCAGTGCCAGTGCTGGGAGCAGCTCCCAGCCAGTAGTAATAAATATAAACCTAGCACTGGAGGCTTGCTGATTGGCCTATGGCGTGTCACATGATGAGGTAAGGCCTTGGCTCTTGATGCAGGGAAAGCAGAGGGAGGTCTCAAATACCAAGCCTACTGTTTATTTGTATTATCTCAGTGCCTGAGACGTGAGCTGAGATCAGGGCCCCGTTGTGCCGGGTGCTGCACAGACACACAGCGAGAGACAGTCCCTGCCCCAGGTGAGATCAGGGCCCCGTTGTGCCGGGTGCTGCACAGACACACAGCGAGAGACAGTCCCTGCCCCAGCTGAGATCAGGGCCCCATTGTGCCAGGCACTGCACAGACACAGCAAGAGACAGTACTCACAGTCTAAATAGATGAGACAGGTGGGAAGGGAAACGGAGGCCGTACCTTGCCCAGGGTCAGCTGGGAATAGATTCCAGGTTTCCTGACACTCAGCACAGAGTTGAGTTCACTGGGTCATGCTGCCACCCTAACCCTAACTCTCCTGACTGTGTGTGGGTCTCTTTCCTTAGCTGACGTGACCCTGGACCCCGACACGGCCCACCCTCACCTGAGCCTGTCCCTGGATCGCCGGAGCGTGAAGCTGGGCGACCGTCGCCAGGACCTACCCGACAACCCCAAGCGCTTCGACTCCGACTACTGCGTGCTGGGTTCTCAGGGCTTCAGCACGGGGCGCCACTACTGGGAGGTGGAGGTGGGGGGCCGGCGGGGCTGGGCAGTGGGGGCAGCCCGGGAGACGGCCCGGCGGAAGGAGAAGACGGGTGGCCCCTACCAGAAGCGGGAGATCTGGTGCGTGGGTGCCAACGGGAAAAAGTACCAGGCGCTGACGGCCACGGAGCAGACAGCGCTGCCCCCTGGGGAGAAGCTCCGGCGCTTTGGGGTCTACCTGGACTACGAGCGGGGTCAGCTGTGCTTCTACAACGCCGAGAACATGGCCCACATCCACACTTTCAATGCCACCTTCCGCGAGCGCATCTTCCCCTTCTTCCGCATCCTAGCCAAGGGCACACGCATCAAGATCTGCACCTGACCCGCTTCCTCGCTGCCTCGGGCCTCCTCCCCCGCTGGGTCCCTCCCACCATTGCACGGATTCTCCCCACCCTGTCCCAGGATCCGGCACCGCACAGAGGCATGGGGGAGGCCGCCTCAGCCGGCCTGACATTCCAAAGCCTGCCTCGTCCCTTTGCGTTGCTCTGTTTTGAAGTGTGAGGGCGGGCAGGGGAGGGATTGGTTCCGGGGATGATGGGTGGGTTTTCATGCTGCTGTCAGGCGATCCCCCCCATCCTGTCCGATGCACAATGTGTGAATTGCTCTTGCCGTACCACTGTAACCTCCCCCCGATCTGTCCCTCTGCCATCACGCTGTAGCGCCCCGGTGCTCCTGCAAAACCCTTGCTCGTGTCTGTAGGCTGAGCAGGCGGAGTGAGCGACTTCACGGAAGATCTAGGCCCCAGACTTGGCGAGGGAGCTCTGAGCATCCCCGGAAGCGCTGGCCCCCTGCTCTGTCCCGTAATGACTCAAGCTCCCAAGGGACTTGGCCACCCAGATCTCATTGAATTTCCTTTGGCCCTGTTGGAAGAATTCCAGCCATCCAACTTCCCCCCCCCGACTTCCTGGTGGCATTTGGAGCTAGTTCCAGACCATCTTCTCTCTTCTTCCACAGGCACAAGACTCCATTGCTCTCTGCCCAGTCCGATAATGCTGCCTTCCCTTCCCTGCTGGTGTTCAGACCAAGATCCAGCCCTGCAAAAACATTGCTTCCCCCCGCCCCTTGTGTCCAGCCTCCAGAGCCCAGTGCTTTCCACCCAGAACCATCCCAGTGTCCATCTGTCCTCTAGTTCTTCCCCACAACAGTCCTCTTGTCTGCCGGTCTTGGTCCCCAGGTCTTCTCCAGAACCATCAGGCACCAGGTCTTCTCCAGAACCATCACGCGTGCTCCTGAATCTCTCTTCCACATTGTCACCACCCTTCGTGGCCCTGGACATTGCATTTATTCGTGGACGTCCAAAACAGCCTGTGGTACTGAGGCAAATGGGGCAACTTCCTCCCTAAGCTGAGATGCTACAAGAGAATCACTGGCTAAAATGTCTGGACGTGCAAGAATCATGTGAGATGCTTTCATTGCGAGCCCTGTTGTTCTGGAAATCCTAGGCCGCCTCCAGCACTCTCTGAGGGTTGGGTATTTATTTTAATTGTTCTCTGAGCTGTTCTCCTCCCCCGGTCGCTGTCCAGTTTCCAGCAACCCATCCCTCTCCCCACTGGAAAGACACTGCTGTGTGTTGAGGTTTGGTTGGTTGTTTTTCTGTTGATGTTACAAAGCTAGTTTGAAATATTTTTGGCTAAACCAAGAATTAAATGGAGATTTAGTTTTTTGAAATGTTATAATAATAATTAATAATAAAGAGAAGATTGTACAGTTTAGTCTCTGCCTCTTCAGTCCCACCTTGGCTGGAGCTGGTGGAAGGGTAAAATCCAAAAAGGGGTTTTGGAAAGGATGTTGAATTTCAAAGGCTACAAAAATAATTCTTCTGCTCTACTCCGCACTGATAAGGCCTCAACTGGAGTATTGTGTCCAGTTCTGGGCACCACATTTCAAGAAAGATGTGGACAAATTGAAGAAAGTCCAGAGAAGAGCAACAAAAATTATTAAAGGTCTGGAAAACATGACCTGTGAGGGTAGATTGAAAAAATTGGGGTGGTTTAGTTTGGAGAAGAGAAGACTGAAGGGAGACATGACACTTTTCATGTACATAAAAGGTTACAAGGAGGAGGGAGAAAAATTGTTCTCCTTAACCTCTGAGGATAGGACAAGAAGCAATGGGCTTAAATTGCAGTAAGAAATTTAGATTGGATATTAGGAAAAAGTTCCTAACAGGGTGGTTAAGCACTGGAATAAATTGCCTAGGGAGGTCGTGGAATCTCCATCATTGGAGATTTTTAAGAGCAGGTTGGACAAACACCTGTCAGGGACGGTCTAGAATTAGGGAGAAGGTGAACTCTTTCCCTTCAAGGGGTAACAATACAAGTGGGTAGGTAGAGCCTACAGATCGCTCATAACAATATCACAAAGCTGTCCACATTTGTCATGGAGGGGCTGATTACCCCACCATCAGTCTTTCTGTAGTAATATTGGTTTAAGGCCTGCAGCCTCTCTTCCAGCATTTCAGAGTGGTAGCCGTGTTAGTCTCTATCGGCAAAAACAACAAGGAGTCCTTGTGGCACCTTAGAGACTAACTAATTTATTTGGGCATAAGTTTTTGAGGGCTAAAACCCACTTCATCAGATGCATGGAGTGGAAAATACAGTAAACAAACTATATATTCTAGCACATGAAAAGATGGGAGTTGCCTCACCAAGTCGGGGGGGTAGTGCTAATGAGCCAATTCAATTACGGTGGAAGTGAGCATCAGCTGTTCTAATTGAATATTCAAGTTATCTGCATAAATAGCCACTCCTTTTTTTTAAAAAATCTTGCTGAATTCTTGGCTTCAACCACTCCCCCTGGTAACAAATTCCATAGTCTAATCCCACGTGGTGCAGAACAAGTGTGTCCTTTATATCAGTTGTTCACTGGCCACCTTTCGTTTTCATTGAATGCCTCCTTTGCGCTTGTCTTATGAGACAGAGAGAACAGAAATTCCTGCTCTCCTTCCTCTAACCAGTTCCATATTGTATAGACTCTGTCTCTTTTCTAAAGCCCTGTCTTTTCAGTCTCTCGTCACGGGAGAGTTTTCTGGACACCGGATGAGCCTCATTGCCCTTCTCTGAATCTCCTCTCCAATCCTGCAATGAAGATACTTAATATTTAACACAGTGGTTCTCCGCCAAGGGTACGTGTACCCCTGGGGGTATTCAGAGGTGTTCCAGGGGGTACATCAACTCCTAGGGATATTAGCCTAGTTTTACAACAGGCAACATAAAAAACACTAGCAAAGTCAGTACAAACTAAAATTTCAGATTTCAGAGTAGCAGCCGTGTTAGTCTGTATCCGCAAAAAGAACAGGAGTACTTGTAGCACCTTAGAGACTAACAAATTTATTAGAGCATAAGCTTTCGTGGACCACAGCCCACTTCTTCGGATGCATACAGAGTGGAATAAATATTGGAGATATATATATATACACACATACAGAGAGCATAAACAGGTGGGAGTTGTCTTACCAATTCTGAGAGACCAATTAAGTAAGAGAAAAAAAACTTTTGAAGTGATAATCAAGATAGCCCAGTACAGACAGTTTGATAAGAAGTGTGAGAATACTTACAAAGGGAGATAGATTCAATGTTTGTAATGGCTCAGCCATTCCCAGTCCTTATTCAATCCTTTGTTGATTGTGTCTAGTTTGCATATCAATTCCAGCTCAGCAGTCTCTCTTGGAGTCTGTTTTTGAAGTTTTTCTGTTGTAATATAGACACCCGCAGGTCTGTCATTGAATGATCAGACAGGTTAAAGTGTTCTCCCACTGGTTTTTGAGTATTATGATTCCTGATGTCAGATTTGTGTCCATTAATTCTTTTGCCTAGAGCCTGTCCGGTTTGGCCAATGTACATGGCAGAGGGGCATTGCTGGCACATGATGGCATATATCACATTGGTAGATGTGCAGGTGAACGAGCCCCTGATGGTATGGCTGATGTGATTAGGTCCTATGATGATGTCACTTGAATAGATATGTGGACAGAGTTGGCATCGGGCTTTGTTACAAGGATAGGTTCCTGGCTCAGTGGTTTTGTTCAGTGATGTGTGGTTGCTGGTGAGTATTTGCTTTAGGTTGGGGGGTTGTCTGTAAGCGAGGACAGGTCTGTCTCCCAAGATCTGTGAGAGTCACTGAACAAAACCACTGAGCCAGGAACCTATCCTTGTAACAAAGCCCGATTCAAGTGACATCATCATAGGACCTAATCACATCAGCCATACCATCAGGGGCTCGTTCACCTGCACATCTACCAATGTGATATATGCCATCATGTGCCAGCAATGCCCCTCTATGTACATTGGCCAAACCGGACAGTCTCTACGCAAAAGAATTAATGGACACAAATCTGACATCAGGAATCATAATACTCAAAAACCAGTGGGAGAACACTTTAACCTGTCTGGTCATTCAATGACAGACCTGCGGGTGGCTATATTACAACAGAAAAACTTCAAAAACAGACTCCAACGAGAGACTGCTGAGCTGGAATTGATATGCAAACTAGACACAATCAACAAAGGATTGAATAAGGACTGGGAATGGCTGAGCCATTACAAACATTGAATCTATCTCCCTTTGTAAGTATTCTCACACTTCTTATCAAACTGTCTGTACTGGGCTATCTTGATTATCACTTCAAAAGTTTTTTTTCTCTTACTTAATTGGTCTCTCAGAATTGGTAAGACAACTCCCACCTGTTTATGCTCTCTGTATGTGTGTATATATATCTCTCTTCAATATTTATTCCACTCTGTATGCATCCGAAGAAGTGGGCTGTAGTCCACGAAAGCTTATTCTCTAATAAATTTGTTAGTCTCTAAGGTGCCACAAGTACTCCTGTTCTTTTTAAAATTTCAGACAGACAATGACTTGTTTATACTCTCTATGGACTATACACTGACATGTAAGTACAATATTTATAATTACAGGGTAACAATGAGAAAGTCAGCAATTTTTCAGTAGTAGTGTGGCTGTGACACTTTTGTATTTTTTTGTCTGATTTTGTAAGCAAGTTGTTTTTAAGTGAGGTGTAATTTGAGGTACACGAGATAAATCAGCCTCCTGAAAGGGGTACAGTGATTGGGAAAGGTTGAGAGCCACTGATTTAACAAAAAGGAGGGCGGGGGGGTTGGTCCTAATTTTTTTTCATTCCGTAGAAAAACCCATTTTTCAATTGTGTTTGGGGGACAAATATTTTTAACCAAATAATGGAAAAAAAACAACAGTTTTCTGCAAGAACCGTTAAAACTTTTCACCAAAAAAGTGATTGGGTGGGGGGGGGGGGGGGGGGGGGGGGGGACAGAAGGAAGCCATTGTATGCCAAAGTGTTCATGTGAAAAATACCAACCCAGCTCTGGTATTAACCCTTTGCTCTTCATGTCCCTTCCATGATGACCAAACTTGTCTCTTTGCTCAGCTACCCCAGCTCTCTCCCCAGGGCAGTCCTCGATGCACGAAAGTGCTTAAACATTTGCTCTCGTCCTGACAGCAATGAGATTGAAGCATGTGGTTATCTTACATTTTGCTCAAATACTTTCCTGAACCAGCCCTTCTATCAGAGAGAAAGTCAATACCCATTGTCCCAGCCGCAGGGCTAGCTCCCTCTCTGACCCTCCTCTGCCTCCCTGAGGGCACTCCCACAGGTGTTGGGCCTCATGCCTTTACCTCCCTGGAATGAAATCCTCATGCTTCAGGGTTTCACCTGGCAGCAGTCAGGAAGGGATTTCTCTTCTGCCCCCTCCCCAATGTCTTCTGGGGGGGCTTTTCAAATCTCTTTCCTCTGAAGCATCAGGGGTGACCATGGCTGGAGATGGGACAATTAGAGGGAGGTGGGTGGGCCAGGGCGCTGAGATGGCACCAGGCATTCTTGCTCTCTCAGGTGCTTGGCTGGCTGGTTCTTGCGCACATGCCCAGGGTCTCATGACTGCCACATGTGGGGTGGGGAAGGAATTTGCCCCCCAGGGCAGCTTAGCAGTGATCTTGGGGAGGTTTTTCACTTTCCTGTGCAGCAGGTGGGTGTGGGTGGCTTGCCAGGATTATCTGGGTATATCTCGCTTAATCACTTCCCTGCCATTGTGGGGGTCCATGGGCACAGATGCACCTTGGTCCCTCCTGGTCCCTGCGTCTGGCACGTAACAGTCTAGTCTCCTGCAGGCTGTAATACTGTGGTTTCGTTCCAGGTGTCAGGTTGAGCAGGCCAGTGGCGGTAGTCTGTGATCCAGGGTCAGCCTGCATGATTGGGTGACACCTTCTGCCCTTAAACTTTATTTCTGCCACTCCTAGCCTGGGTCTCTGGGCTACAGCACCCTGCACACCAGCTATGCTTCCCATTTGGGTGTTCTGACCCATAGTAAGTGCCGTGACGAACGTAGGGTTTGCTTCCCCCAGCCGGAACAGCACAGAGCATAAGAGGAAAAAATCAAGGCTTTTAAAACCCACCTGTGGCTATGTTACCAAGACACTTGCCAGCCCTTGGCAGAGCCGCTAGGCAGGACCCTGTTCACTCCAGCTGTCTGGGATCTGTGTCTGGGAGGGGGAGACCTGCTGCTCAGTAGCAGCCCCCACCAGCCCCCTCATTTCTCAAGAGTGCCTCTTTTCATTCCTCCAAGGGCCTTTGACTCACGTTTCCGGGAGTCTGATTCTCCTGCGGGTACAAGCTGGGCTCCCCCCTCTGGACAAACTGGTCCCAAGCACTCGGAATGGGGGACATCAAGGTGCATGGTTCTAGCATTATCCCACAACAACCCCTCCGTGCAGCAATCAGACCTTACAATGATTCGTGCTGGGAACAGAGAGGCCGCTAAAAGCAATGCCCTGTGCAGGCTAATGCTGATACGCATTTGCCAGGTCTGAGGGGCTGATCTGGACTCTGGGCTCTGGGCCATTTTTTTTCAGCAGCGAGGTTGCAAATGAAAGTCAGCCCCACCCCCAGCAGCTGTGTTTGCTGCCCTTTCCTCTCCCTTTGCGTGTGGCTGTCTTGTTTTGTCTCCTTTGGAAACAGGATTGGACATTTGACCACAACAGCTCCACCCCATCTCCTAACTTCTCTTGTTCCGTTATGACCATATTTGATACCATCTAATGGCTTGGCTACACTTGCAAGTTAGAGCGCATTAAAGCAGCCCTGGGTGCCCTAACTCCCGATGTGTCCACACTGGCAAGGCATGTAGAGCGCCTGGGCTCTGCAGCGGGAGCACTCCTGGTAATCCACCTCCACGAGAAGCATAAAGCTTGCTACACCCTGGCTGAAATGCCTGGGAATCAGTGTGAATGAAGTGTTGCATTACTGTGCTGTGATTGGCCTCTGGAAACATCCCATAATCCCCAGAAGTCAAGTGGCCACTCTTGTCATTGTTTTTCGGCTGCAGGCATGCGGATATCCCCTTTCAAAGCTCCGTTTCTGACAGCCAGGTGCTTATCTGCTCCGGGACAAAGCAACCATTACTGTGGAATGCTGCTGTTGTGAGAGGGGTGGGGATCTGCTGTTGTCTGAATTTACAAGACAGCATGCTGACCCCCACCCCATTTAAAAAGCACGTTGCAGCCACTTGCACACTGGGATAGCTACCACAATGCACTGCTCTTTGTGGCAGTGCAAGGGCTGCTAATGTGGCCACGCCAGTGCGTTTGCAGCTGACACTGTAAATACACGGCAGCGTTTTCCCTGCTGCGGTCTCCAAAGGCTGCTTTAACGCCCAGCGCTCTACATCTGCAACTGTAACCATGCCCTAAGAAGCTGTCAGACAAGGGAGTGGTTAAAATGAAAACCTTGTTCAATATTTTACCTTTCAGCTGGTTTTCCTTCATTTAAAAGGTTAAAAGGAATTTTAATAGTGTATCTGACAGAGTGCTAAGCAGGGTGGTCTCTGCATACCACAGCCCAGACCTTGTTTAACTATTTCATGGTTGCAGTGTTGTTACAGCCAAACTGGTCTCAGGGATTACAAAGTGGGTGAGGTGATATCGTGTATTGGATCACCTTTGGCAGGTGACAGAGACATGCTTTGAAGTTTACACTGAGCTATTCTTCAGGTCTGGTAAAGGTACTCCCTTTTCCAGACCTGAATACAAAGTGGAATAGTATCAGGGGGTAGCCGTGTTAGTCTGTATCTGCAAAAACAACAAGGAGTCTGGTGGCACCTTAAAAACTAACAGATTTATTTGGGCATAAGCTTTCATGGGTAAAAACCTCACTTCTTCAGATGCATCCGAAGAAATGGGTATTCACCCACGAAAGCTCATGCTCCAATACGTCTGTTAGTCTATAAGGTGCCACAGGACTCTTTGCTGCAAAAACAACATGGAGTCTGGTGGCACCTTAAAGACTAACATATATTTGGGCATAAGCTTTTGTGGGCTAGAACCCACTTCATTCATCCGATATATGAAGTAAAAGATACACAAGCAGGTATAAATACATGAAAGGCTGTGGGGTTGCTTTACCAAGTGTTAAATCAGTCTAAATGAGATAAATCAATTAACAGCAGGATCCCAAGGGAGGAGAAATAACTTTTGAAGTGGTAAGAGAGTGGCCTATTACAGACAGTTGACAAGAAGGTGTGAGTAACAGTAGGGAGAAATTAGTATGGGGAAAATTAAGTTTAGGTTTTGTAATGACCCAATCACTCCCAGTCTTGATTCAGGTATCTGATGGTATCCAGTTTGCAAATTAATTCCAGTTCTGCAGCTTCACGTTGGAGTCTGTTTTTGAAGAATTGCCATTTTGAGGTCTGTAATTGAGTGACCAGGATTGAAGTCCACCTCCCTCCACACCAAAGCAGCAGGATTCCAACACCTGAAAATTCCACTAGGTGGAGGGTTCCCAGTTTTGGGTGGACAGATTTCTAGAGATTTCATCACAGGACAGAAACTTTAATTAAAACATAGGAACGGCCAGACTGGGTCAGACCAATGGTCCATCCAATGCCAGGTGCCTCAGAATGAATGAGCAGAACAGGTAATGATCAAGTAATCCATTTCCTGTCGCCCATTGCCAGCTTCTGGGAATTAAAAGATTCATCTTTAATTTCTGGAGACCCCAGGTCTGCCTCTTCCTGCTGAGGCCACGCCCAGCTCGCTGCTCTCAGACTCCTCCCTCCCGTGGCCCAGCCAGGGTGTGGACCTGAGAGTTCAGTTGGGGCGGGGGGAGGAAGGGCTGAGAGCTCAGAGCCCCTCCTTTGGTCCACTTCTTCCCCACAAAGCACGACCCCCCGCCCCTTGCAGCCCTGAGACCGGAAAAGCTGTGCTCTTCCAGCCCTGGGACTGTGACGGGGGAGATTTTTCTCAAGAGCCCCCCAATCCACCACTGCTCCCACCCCTCCGGTGGCTTGAGGTTTGGGGAGACTTAGCCTCCCAAAGCGTCCATTAGCACTGCCCGTGCCAGGTGTCTAGCTGCAATTTTAGATGCCGGAAAACCCTCTACCCTTCGGCTTCACAATACTGAGTGCAACGCAGGCTAAATACCTTACACATCCAGGCCTACAGGACTCGCTCAAGATCTCTGGCAGAGCAAGGACTGGACCGCAGGGACCTGAACCCGGGGCTAGGTCCATAGGCACTGGGCCATGCTTCCTCGGAAGTTCCAGCTCTCGCAGACAGGCCCTGGATGGCAAAGATGACACCCAAACAATCCCCAACCTCCAAAATGTACTTTTTATTGATTTATTTTTTTTACACAAAGGCAGGCTGCGTCCTGTGGGCGGGCTCTCATCTGGTCCCGATGGTGACCTGCCAGACGCGGACCAGGTTATCTGTATACCCAGCAAACAGGGTCTGGAGAGGAGAGAAAAGATGTGTCAGTAACGGGGTAGCTACAGCAGGCCTGGAGACAGATCAGCCCCCAGGAGAACAGTCAGGCTGAGGGCCTGCATCTGGGAGGGGGCTCAAGCTCCCTCGCCTGATGCCAGTGCTCAGCTGGGAAAGTGGTGACGGGGTATGTTAGGGGGCAGGGAGAAAGGGCCGGGCCTCAGCAGATCAGCGACATGGGGGGATGAGGCTCTGGGGAGAGCCAGGATGCTGGCGGGTATGGAGGCTGGGAGGGGTTGAATCTTGGTAGGAAGGGGGCTGAAGGCAAGGGGTCAGGTCTCTTGCCGGGGGAGGAGCAGCAGTGCTGGAGGGTAGGGAGGCGGGTGGAGACAAGAAAGGGGTGATGTTGGAGGGGCTGAATCTCTTGCTAGGAGAGGGCTGGAGGCTGGGAGGGGCTGGGCTCCATGCTGGACAGCGGGCTGGAGGGGATGGACCATGGGAAGGATCGGGATGGTGGCAGGGACAGAGGCAGAGAGAGCTCATGTCTCCTGGCAGCGTGGAGGACGAAGGACAGGCCCTGGGAAGTATCAGGGCTGTTGTCAGTGCAAGGAGGGGCTCGGGCGCTCATGGGCACATCTGCCCTCCCATGGGGTGTGAAAAGGGGAGTGGCTCACAGGACCATCTTCCCATAGGCTGAGCCGAGAGCAGGTCCCTTGGCTGCCTCTGCCCCCTGGGGCCAGTGGTGAGGATGCATAGGGCACCTCCAGCCCCCACTGAAATATTGGCCCCAGCCCTTTTCATTTCTCCGTTACCTGTCCGTCCGCGGACCAGGCCAGTGAGGTGCACTGGGGCGGCTCGGCTTTGCTGCTGGTGCTGATCACCTCCTGCTTCAGCTCGTCCACGATGATCTTCCCCTCCAGGTCCTGCGGGGGAGAGGGGAAAAGTTCAGAGAAAGGACCCCACCGCCGGGGAGGGCCCACACCAGGGCAGGTGCTGGGAGCTGGCTCAGAAACAGCCTCTGGGTTTCAGCACGGAGATGCAATCAGATGGCATGATGTTTCATCACAGCCCCTGGGGGGCTCCAGACCCACAGCATGGCCTCACCCCACATTCCCCGGGGGCTCCACACCCAGATACCAGAGCACAGCCCCATCCCATATCCCACTCCCCATGGGGGACTGCAGATCTGACAGGGCCCAGAGATCACTATGGTGGAGGTGTCTCCCCTACGGGAAAATCCAAGACCTATTTCCTGGGGCAGAAGTGACCCCCAAGGGTGTCCCCCACATGGAAACCCCAGGCCAGGTCCCCTATAGAAACCGGCAAGAAAGCCAACACTCTGGGTATTCCCTATAGAAAAGCATAAGCTCTGTTCCCTAATAAAGGAAGCACAGCAGATGCCTCCCAGAGGTGTGTCTTCTACACGCCCCCGGTCCTTATAGAAAGGAGACAGAGAAAGAATCCCTGTGCCCTACGGAAAGGAGACACGGAGATAGGGAATTCCAGGGGAGTGGCCCCTAGAAACCCCAGGCTGTGCACTCTGTATAAAAGGGAGCACACAGGGGGGTGAAGTCCCCTGAAAGGCCCACCCCCGCCAGCAGGGGGCGCCCACTCACCCAGATCTTGATGCTGGGCCCGGTGGCAGCGCAGAGCCAGTAGCGGTTGGGGCTGAAGCACAGGGCGTTGATGATGTCACCGCCGTCCAGCGTGTACAGGTGCTTGCCCTCGTTCAGGTCCCACAGCATGGCCTGGCCGTCCTGGGGGGAAGAGAGCGTCAGACGGAGAAAGAGTCCCTCACCCACACCCAGCCCATAACCAGCCAGCCAGCAGCCTGCAACATGTACCAAGGAAATGACGCACCTTGGGAGTCGGGCAGCAAACCTTTAACCTGTGGCAATCCCTGCTGCAGGATAGCACCGAGAAAAAGGGTAACTAATATTTATTACTGCCTGCTATGTACTTCCCTGATGCCCAAGGACAGGTCCTGCACTGAGAGACTCAGATGAGGAGAAGGGGAGTAACAAACTGCTCAGATTCAAAACCAACAAGGTTCCCCTTAGGCAGAGGCGGGGCCATGTGGACTGGGGCGGGGGCTCAGAGTGGCTGTCCGGTGGCTTTGTGAGACTCTGACAGGGTAGAATGAGACTGGAAGCAGTGGTGAAGGGGAACAGGCAGGATCAGGGTGGTTGATCACACAGAACTTTGATGGTGGTTGCTAGACACTGGAGTTGGAGCCAACATTGGTCGGGGAATCAAGGGAGGGGTCCAGAACATGGATCAGACCAAAGGGAGAGGAAAGGGGAGTGTAGTAGCAGCATGGTGAAGGGATCAATAGCGTGTCTGTCTGTGTGGGCACAGAGGATGCTGCTGTGAATGACAAGGGAGCCCTCTGCCCCCCAAAAGCTCATAACGTCAGCAGAAGGCATGAGATGACAGGCGGATACAGACAGAGGAGCACAAGGAAGCAGCGATCTAAGCACAGCAGCTGCCTCACCACTAGTATCCGGCTGAGCTGGGGTGAATCCCAGTCAGCCCAGGGACAGCTGGGCAGGGACAGCTCAGAAACAGCCTCTGGGTTTCCGCACGCAGATGCAATCAGAAACACAGTGGGTTTCATCACGGCTCAGCCCCGCTCCGACAGGCTGAGAGAGAGAGAGACAGACAGAGAATGTTCCCCAGCCTCCCGGTGCGGGTAGCTCAGCCGAGATCTACGACCCCTCAGGGCCGACAGAACCCAGAGAGGAAAGTGACCTCGATCCAGTCCTGCTGTCCATCCCCCCCGTGCTTCCCAGTCCCAATCCCCACTGGAACCGGGCTGGGAACGGACCTTGCCACCAGATGCGCAGAGGGAGCCGTCAGGGGAGACTGTCACGGTGTTCAGGTAGCCGGTGTGCCCGATGTGGTTGGTCTTCAGCTTACAGTTGGCCAAGTTCCACACCTGGGGGCAGGAGAAGAATGTCACGTGATCAGCAGAGCGCGTTCCAGGCCAAGAAGGAACCCATGGATCATCCAGTCGGAGCTCCAGCATCTCCCAGGCAGGCAACCAATCGAACCCCCGAAGCATGGAACTTTAGGAACCTCCCCACCCACCCAAGTTTTTACGGCACTCAGCAGCACAACAATGGAGTGCCTGCTTCTTCGGAGACCAACTGACCCAGAGGGCAGGACGCCAGCACCTCAAGGACAGGACAACAAGCTGTGGAGATGAGACACGAGTCCCCAGAGCTGAAATGCCCCCTTCACCACCCAGAAGCAACCAAGAGCTAATCCGCCCCCAGCCTATCCCCTGGCCCTAGGGCAACCTAGGAATTGTGGGACAATGGAAATTCCCGGGTGTCTCTGCGCCGATGCTCCCTGTCCCAGACCCAGCACCACTGGGAGCGGGAAGAGAAATGATCAACAGCCCAGGCCGAGACCCAACAATGGTCTGTGCCCTTCCCCGCTCCAAGCAGCCCCGGGTCAGCAGGGGGACCCGACCCCCTGCAGTGCACCGCGGCCTCAAACCCACCTTCACCAGCTTGTCCCAGCCACAGGAGACGATGATGGGGTTGCTGCTGTTGGGGGAGAAGCGGACACAGGACACCCACTCCGAGTGGCTCTCGTCCTGGGGAGAAAAGGAGGGGGAGGAGTTAGAGGAGAGAGATGGGAGACCAGGGATCTCTCACTCAATCTAGAGCTCTGCTCTCAACCCTCCACTCATCTCCCCACACCTTAGGGGCTCCACCCCACCAGCCCTAGGTTCACAACCCCCCACCACCAAGGGCTCTGCTGACCCCCCCGCCCTCCCAATATAAGCTGCTGCTCGAACCCCTGGCCCAGGGCTTCGCCGGCCCTCCCTGCGTCCCATCATAATTGCAGGACATGTCGTCAAGCCCCAGGGGGGTCGGCAGACGTGTCAGATCTAATCATCGGGACTGGGGGGGCAAGACAGAGCCCTGGATCCTCTACCAGCTGGGAGCAGGGCAAGTTCCCAGCAGGGGACACACACGGGGCAATTACAGAGATGCTTCTAAATTAATGCATGGGAGCCCAGGGACTGTTGCTCCAGCTTAACTCAGAGGGGTTTCCCCAAAGACCCAGCGAGCGTCTCTTCCACAAAGTCCTCTTCTGCAGAAAGGAAAGGCCCCAGATCCCATCCCCCAGCTCTTCTGAGCCAACTGTTTGCCAACCACCCCCTTCTCTGCAAGGCTTCGGAGGCGCTTTGGAGGCCCTTCTCCCTCCCGCCCCCCCATGACCAGTGCGGCAGGTTTGCATTCAAAATGTAAGTGGGTTTTTACCACCACCAAACCCAAAAAGAAACAGCCAGGAGCATAGGACAGGAAATCAGGATGCCTGGGTTCAATCCCTGACTCTGGGAGGAGAGGGAGACCTAGTGGGTTAGAGCGGAGTGAGGCTGGGCATCTGAACTCCTGGGTTCTATCCCCGGCTCTGGTAGGGAAGCAGGATCTAGTGGGTTAGAGCATGGGCCTGGGAATCAGGACTCCTGGGTTCTCTGTCCCTGACTCAGGGAGGTGATCAGGGTCTAGGGCAGATGCCTGACCCACCCCACAGCTCAGCAGCCCCATCCTATGTCTCACCTGCACCGTGTACTTGCAGACGCCCAGGGTATTCCAGAGCTTGATGGTTTTGTCCCGGGAGCCCGAGACGATCTGGCGATTGTCGGACGAGAAGGCCACGCTCAGCACGTCCTTGGTGTGGCCCACGAAGCGGCGGGTGGTGGTACCTCTGCAAGGGAATAGACTCTCCTAAGTCACTCCCAGGCCAGCTACGGGAACCTCTCCTCACATCCCAGCTACGCCGGCCTCCCTCCTGCTAGGAGCAGGTCCTGTTCCCAAGCCACCCAGAGAAAAATCCTCTTTAACCTCCACAGAGAGGAGCACAAAGGGTGGTGGCCAAGTGACAGGGGATCCCACTGAGGCAGAAGCACATGCCAGGAACTAGCCAGGACATTAAACACGAAGGGGACCCCAAGATCCAGCAGTGGAGGGAGCTCAGCCAGATAAAAAAGGGGTGGATCCGAGGAAGAACGTGACAGGGTATTAAGACAAAGGAACAAAGGACTGTGATGTCACGGGGGATAAAAGCCAAGAGACAGCGCAACACTTCCCTGTCTCTCCCATTGTCCCATCATAATTGCAGGACATGTCATCACGCCCCTGAGGGGTCAGCAGACATGTGTCAGATCTAATCATTGGGACTGGGAGGAAAGGGAGGGGTGCCTCAAAAAATCCAGATGCCCCAGTGGCTGGAATCAGGGATGATTGGCCACTGGGTACATCCAATCCTGGGCCCAGCAAGAAACTACCCCACACATTTATGGTCTGGTTCTGGCCATTTCCCTGCAGCAGCGTCTCAAACTTTTCAGGTGTAAGACCCCTGATCTGATGTCAGAAACATTCGCAGCCCCCCGAAGTTGACTATGAATGAATAAATAAAGGGTTGGTGATGACATGGCTAAACCTGTATAAATGACTGAGACCAGAGAACACTTGACTTGAAAGGGGAAAGGTGTGGGGGGGAACAAACTTTTGTTTTGCTTTAGGTTATAAGTGTCAATGCCTCATGACACCCCCCGACTGCCTTCGATGACCCCCACCAGGGGTCGTGATCATCCATTTCTGAAACACTGCCCTAGGGCACCATTAAGGGGTGCCACAACAAGCCAAGGGGCTCTAGGATAGGCATCCAGTCCCCCTCCCTGGCACGCCAACCCCTCCCCACTAAGGGGAGCTGCGATGGGCAGGACAAACAGGTCATGGGGCTGAGAGGAACCCGTCTGACTCGGTCACCCATAGGAACCCTCTCCCCTCCCACCCTCCTTTGTACAGGCTCTCGCTCTGCCAAGAAAGCCCATCTGATGTCTGTGGCGCCCCCCTGCGCCCCAATCCATCACTCACGTGGTGAGGTCCCAGAGCCGCAGGGTGCCGTCCCAGGAGCCAGAGAGGGCGAACTGCCCGTCAGAGGAGATGACCACATCACTGACAAAGTGTGAGTGCCCACGCAGGGCGCGCTGCGGGATCCCGTAGTTGGTCTCGTCCCTTGTCAGCTTCCACATGATGATGGTCTTGTCTGCGTGGAGGGAGCAGGGAGAGTCTAAGTCGGCTAGTCGCCTCTCTAACGGGCATTTCCTCTCAGAGAGTGACCTGACAGCCCTGGGAAGGGGAACCTGCCATTCCCACGCAGGCCTGGCATGACCCTATGACCATCCCCCCTTCATGCCAACCTAGGTGCTGTCGCACAGGAGACTGGCCTCCGTGGCCAGCGCCAAGAGCTAAATACACCACAGCCTGTTCCTCACCATGCCCCTCGCCCGGCCAGCCAATCCCACCAGCCTGGGGCTAGATCCAAACCGGTGCTGCTTAGAGGAGAAAGGCCTCATATCCCACTTCATCCCCCACACAGCGCATCACCCCATGACCTGGAGCCTGACTGGAGCCAGCCAGTCCTGTATCCCATTCCTTGGCCCCCTTCCCCATTTATGACCAGATCAGTGTCAGCTACAGGAGAAAGACCCCACATCCCAGCCCCCACCCTGAACCAGCCAATGCCCTGTCCTCATTTTTATATCCATGGGCCCAGCCCTCTGCTAACGCTCCTTCCAGGCATCCCCTCATCATTGCAGGACATGTCATCAGAACCCGGGAGGGTCAGTGGATGAGCCACGTCTAATCATCAGGGCTGGGGAGAGGAGGCGTGGAGCAGCTCAATGGCGGTACCAGAGATGGATATTGATGCTCTGACAGGGATGCCCACAGGGACCCACACGCGGGGGGTCGTGGTGTGTGTGTGTGTAAATGTGCCTGAGGCTGGTTGGAAAGCCCCAACGTTGCCCCTGTGGCCTTGTCACAGGCATGTCCATCCCCCTCTTCTATTGAGTTACTCCTCCCCCCATAGTATTTAGGCCTGAGACCCCTTCCTGGCTCCCTGCAGCTGGTCCCCTCCTATTTATCTACCTTATATGCCAGGTATCCAAGCGTCTCTCACTGGGTTCCACCCTCCCAGTCACCCCCGCGAGACAGGGTAAGTGCCCCCGGCACTGACAGGGAAACTGAGGCCTGGGGGGGGGGTGGCCCTGATTTTCTGACATGCCCCCCAAGATCGAGAGATAATTGGAGAGCCCTAGATGGGAAGTGCCCAGATAGGGGTCAGGGAATTATTCCCCCCCCACTGCGTGTTATTCACCCCTAACCCCCCCATATCGCCCCTCCCAACACTCCTCCAACCTCCCCTCCCCCCAGTCACATAGTGCAGCCCCCCCCCCTCCCCAGGGATAACATTGGCTCTCTTCCCCCCCCCCCCCGGGAATGGATTCGTGCCCCCTTCCATGGCTGAGATGGTCCCTCCCTTGCCTGCCCCCACGGATGAGAATTGGTCTCTTCCCCTCCCCGCAGACAGATGGGATCTTCTTCCCACCTCCGGGTGACTACGAGACGGTCTCCCCCCCTCCCCGCTTGGAACCTGCCAGCGCGCTCCCATCGTCAGTGACTAGCTTCTATTCTCCCCCGCACCGTGAGCGCAGCCTGACAATGTCCCCCTTCGCCCAGGACCCGCTACGAGATGGTTTCTCCCACTCCCCCCTCCCGCGGCCGGGCGGTTGGTCTGGCCCGCGGCGCTCACCGCGCGAGGCGGACAGGATCATGTCCGGGAACTGCGGGGTAGTGGCGATCTGGGTCACCCAGCCGTTGTGGCCCTTAAGGGTGCCGCGCAGGGTCATCTGCTCCGTCATGGCGGCGGCGGCGCGGGGGGCTCAGCTCGAGCGGGGAAGGAGGATGGAGGCGGATTCGGCAGCAGCCCGACCCGGCCCGTCCTCTTGCTCAGCTAGCGGCCCGGAGAGAAAGGAAGCCCTGACGTCACCCGGAAGCGGAAATAGCCTTCCCTCAGCGCTGCCGTACGGCAAGATGGCAGCCGGCAGGAGACGAGGCAGGTCTCAAGATGGCCGCGGCCGTGTAGGCATTCAACTCAGGGAATCCCAATGGATCCAATAGTGGGACGTCCGCACTGCTCGTCCTATCGGAAGACCTGTTCCCTCCTTGCCCCGCCTCCTGCCGTGACGCTCCCCCCAGGTGCCTTTGCCGCATGCGCAACGCTGCAAGGCGGGCGGCTGAAGAGGTGCTAGAGCGGAGCTGGTGGGAGACGGGCACGTGGGGCTGCTGGGGGCTCCATGGCGAGGCGGGAGCGGGGCTCCGAGCAGGGCCCCGGACCAAGGCCATGTGGCGAAGCATATTCCAGCCCGGCCCCGGCCACAATGCAGCCACGCGTCCCGTCTGCCGCGATTATTTCCAAGAGCCGGTGTCTGTCCACTGCGGGCACAGCCTCTGCCGGGCCTGCATCAGTCAGTGCTGGGGGGAGTCGGGGACAAACTTCTCCTGCCCCCAGTGCAGAGAAACTGCCCAGCAGAGAAACCTGCAGCCCAACTGGCAGCTGTAACCTACTGAGGTGCTGCGGGAGCCTTAATTCAGTGAAACAGGGATTTCCCTACACCCCCCACCTAGTGCTCATCTAGTTACATGCAGGTTGCCAATTTAGTTATTGGTTGGAAATCTGAACTGAAATTGAAACATTAATACACACTTTAAAAGCATATACAGTGCATGATAAAATACTTGTCCCTGAAAAAGTAGAATAGGTTTGAAAAGTATGAACAAAGACGAGCTTCCTCTCACAGCTGTTGTTTTTTCTGACGTTGACTTATTAGTTTTTGGCAATGTCGGCCAACCTTACAATTTAAAATTATGACTTGTAAGCAAGGTCCGAATGAGCTGTCCCCTGACAGTTAGTGATGAACTAGGGTGGGCAGCAATGGGGAGCCATGTGGGGGCCCGAGCAGACTCCTGCCCAATGTCCCTGCCCCCCATGCTTCCTACCCAGGGCAGGCGGGGAGGGGGAGGGGTTCACAGTTCCTCACAGCTGCTTGTCCATCTCTTACCATCAGAGCCCTACGTAGATACAAAATTTGTATCTGCATCCGCACTAGTCACAAAAATGGTTTATGGATATCCGCAGATATGAAACGGTTACCCACGGATTTGCAGGGCTCTACTCTTCTGTGCTTGAAATACATGGGAAATAGTTTTGCCATCTGCTCTGGGGAGCCATATAGATGTGCTAAATGCCTAGTAAGAAATCTATTTGTCAAAAAGCATTTCCTGAATCTTTTTGTTTGTCTATATTGTTACTCACATACTTGCTGACAGGCATTTTGAAATAAATTACCAAAATAATTGAAAATGGCATGATTATAGTGTGTTGTTTTAACACCTAAAATATGCAGAATTTTAAAATATTGTGCACAGAGTTTTTAATTCTTTGGCACAGAAGTCCCTCAGGTCAAAAATACGTAAGGCCTGGTCTAGATTACGGGTAGGTCAACGTAAGCTGCTTTCCATCCATCTAGCTGTAGAAGTGTTTTCGTTTAAAATTGGCTCCTTCTGACATAAGTGCCTTTCTATGCCAACCTAATAACACCACCTCCCCAAGTGGCGTAGACTCATGGTGGATGTCATTACGTTGAGGCAGTGTCAGTGCAGACACTGTTGCTTGCTGGGACTGTTACTGGCTTTCAGGGACTGTTGCACAATGCCCCCCACTGACTGTACAATCGATACAAGCGCTCATGGTGATGGTGTGCACCACCGACACAAGGAGCCAAATGTGTGCGCACACAAGCAATTTAAGAACTGTGATGGCTGCCTGCTGACATACATAGTCAATCCAATTTTGTCACATAGACCTGGCCTCACATACCATGTTTCTTTGCTCAGAAACCAGTCCAGACGCAAGTGCAGACTTGGAAGGAAAAGATAAAAGATCTCAGATTCAGACAGTCCAAGGAGAGGAGAAAACAGAAATGCCTGGTATGTGTCTGTTATTAATCTGTAGGTATGTGTGGGGTGCATAACGGGACTGCTGCTTACTGATTTCCCCCTCTTGACCAGGGGTGTCTCTGAAGGGCCCGCCCCTCCATTTTTCCCTCTCTTCAGGTCTTTTAAGAACTCACAGAGGCTTTCTCTGATTGCCAGTACACCTTCCAGGGGTTATTTTCATTCAAGAACCAGTTTAGAACAACCCAGAGTCTTAAACTGAAGTCCATTCCATCAACACAAAGAAAAGGTCCAAACTTAGCTCTAGAGAGAGATGAGATGGGGGAGGTGATATCTTTTATTGGACCAACTTCTGTTGGTGGAATGTACAAGTTTTCCAATGCATGGTACTCTTTGTCAGGACCCAAAGAAGAGCTTGACAGTTTGTACGTTCCACCAACAGAAATTGGTCCAATAAAAAATATTACCTCACCCACCTTCTCTTTCTATCATCCTGAGACCAGCACAGCTACAACACTGCAACCAACTATGGAAGATCCTTAGCTTGTGCACTTTCTCTCGCCCCCCAGGGCCCTTCTTCCTTTCTGATCTGATCTCCCAAACATTTCCTCCTCGCTGGGGCCCACTCCCAAACACAGTCATGGTTCCCCCCTACCCCAAGTCTCCACCTTATTAGTCTTTACCCTCCAAGCTTCCTGGTGTCATGTCCTGCCTTCTCCCCCATGCAGTTGCTTTCTTTTCAGGTCGGGCTTGCTCTGTAATCAGGATTGGCCTAGCAGCATACTCTCTAGCTCATGGGACAAGCTGCCCTGTTCTAGCTGCGCAAACCCAGGAGACTCTCTTTTCTTTGCTTGTATGTTTGCATCCATGTGTGTCTCTTCTTTCATCTCTGTGCGAGCATCGTGATTCTCCTAATTTGTTTGTCTTGATCTATGATGATTTTTTTCACCTTCCTTTGGTGTCTATCACAATAAACTGCTGCAGTTGTCGATCTGAAACCTGCTCTTTGTGTTTGCATTGTTGGCGCCCAAGAGGCAGCACAAGGAAAAATTAGGGCCATCACAGCGTTAACAGACATTATGACCAAAGTGGGAATCTTTGGGGAAAACACCGATATAGTAGCACGGGGAGAGCTTCTGTCAAAAGGCCCTGTTGACATTTCACAAGTGGCAATGAAATTCTCCTGAATGTGCACACATGGCCAAGGGGGTCACTGGAAATATGTGGTGCAATGTATCATATGACAAGTCCCCTGCCTGCCCCTTTCCCTATTTGTGCCCATCGATTACAGGAGAACACAGGTGCTGAGAGACAGAAAAATATGCTGGAAATTATGCAACCCGAACCACTGGGCTAGAAGTTACAAGGAAGCCTCTTTTCCCCAGCCATTTTTGTGTAACTGTAACACTGACAAACCCTGGTTGTCGGCAGGTGGAATCAAACTTGGACCTCTGAAGCTTAGTGTATGAGCCACATGGCTCTTAGCCAAGGCTGTAGCAGACTCATCAATCCCTGGATGGTCTAGGTGCCACTAGAGGAGGATGGAGCACCACACCGAGTAAGGATGGTTTACATAGCTAGAGATCCAGCACAGGTGATCTCTGAGCTCACTGGATCGGACCCCACAGGCAGGTTAGGTAGGGCAACGCCTCTCTTCCCTCCCACCCCCAGTTAGTGGATTGCTCTGGGGTGTGGGCATCCGGATGTATGTGAGAAGTATGGGTAATAAGCAGGAAGAACTGGAAGTGCTAATAAATACAACTATGACGGCATCACTGAAACTTGGTGGGATAATACACATGATTGGAATGTTGGTGTGGATGGATACAGCTTGCTCAGGAAGGATAGACGGGGAAAAGGGAGGAGGTGTTGATTTATATATTAAAAATGTACACACTTGGACTAAGGTGGAGATGAACGTAGGAGACGGAAGTGTCCAGAGTCTCTGGGTTAGGCTAAAAGGGGTAAAAAACAAGGGTGATGTCATGCTAGGAGTCTACTACAGGCCACCTAACCAGGTGGAAGAGGTGGATGAGGCTTTTTTTAAACAACTAACAAAATCATCCAAAGCCCAAGATTTGGTAGTGATGGGGGACTTCAACTATCCAAATATATGTTGGGAAAATAACACAGCGGGGCACAGACTAGCCAACAAATTCTTGGACTGCATTGCAGACAACTTTTTATTTCAGAAGGTTGAAAAAGCTACTGGGGGGAAGCTGTTCTAGACTTGATTTTAACAAATAGGGAGGAACTCGTTGAGAATCTGAAAGCAGAAGGCAGCTTGGGTGAAAGTGATCATGAAATCATAGAGTTTGCAATTCTAAGGAAGGGTAGAAGGGAGAACAGCAAAATAGAGACAATGGATTTCAGGAAGGCGGATTTTGGTAAGCTCAGAGAGCTGATAGGTAAGGTCCCATGGGAATCAAGACTGAGGGGAAAAACAACTGATGAGAGTTGGCAGTTTTTCAAAGGGACACTATTAAGGGCTCAAAAGCAAGGTGTTCCGCTGGTTAGGAAAGATAGAAAATGTGGCAAAAGACCACCTTGGCTTAACCACGAGATCTTGCATGATCTAAAAAATAAAAAGGAGTCATATAAAAAATGGAAACTAGGACAGATTACAAAGGATGAATATAGGCAAACAACACAGGAATGCAGGGGCAAGATTAGAAAGGCAAAGGCACAAAATGAGCTCAAATTAGCTACGGGAATAAA
>NC_048311.1:35823457-35844492 GCF_013100865.1 Trachemys scripta elegans
CCCCCCCCCACCGCTCTCCCTTGCCGGGGCAGGAGGCAGAAGCTTGGTCCTGCGGCAGCCAAGTTTCCCTCCTCCCCCGCTTCTTCCCCCAGCGTGGCGCTTTCTGGCCCCTCCTCCTCCTCCTCTCACCGGGCAGGCAGCGTGAAATCGGCTGGCGTGCCGTGTTTGGCACGCATGCCGTAGGTTGCCAACCCCTGGGCTAAACAGTGTTAATGTCAAGCCCAACTCAACAGTAGTAAATAAAAAGATTATACATTCCCGGGAGACCCTGGGAAGGGTCAGGGAAGAGAAAATACAATAAAGAACCAACAATAATAAGTGAAAATCATTATTTTCCATTGTCTCCCTTCATTTCTCTCGGGGTAGTTGAGCTCCCTTCCCTTGTGTTTGTGTCACAGAAATGAAACACGTTAGTTGTTGGAAATCTTGTCATAAATATGAGAGTATGAAAACACATTTTCCCCCACCCCCTTCTCTCTAGACAGTTTGCTATCTGGCATGGAGAAGAAATGGAATCCATTTTTGGCAAAGGAGAGGGAAAACGTAGGTGAAAGGGGTAAGTTTTCCTGTGGATATTGTCATGAGGAGAACCACCAAAGAGGAGACGCATTTGTGGATTCAGATTCACTTGCAGAAGAAAATTCTGGGCTCAAACAGAGCCGTTGTTAAGGACCAGGACAAGGGCGGTTAGAACAGGGGCCTGAAAACAAAGCGGAGGGTCAGCACCCGAGTCAGTGGCCAGATGCTAGAGTCAAAGGTCAAGCCAGAGTCCAAGCCAGGAACGGGAGCCAAAGGTCAGAACTGGAGTCAGAGGCTGAATGCCAAATATCAGAGCCACAGTCAGATTCCAGCCAAGAGTCAGGCTTAATTAGTTTAGTTGGACCCAGGGGTGGAGCTGGGTGTTCCTCTGCCTGAGATTCCTGTGGGTCATGCCACCGGTGGGGCCTGGGTTCTATCGGCCACTCACCCACCCCCTACTAACAAGCTGTTAGGTGGTAGCTGGGTCCCAACTTGGAGGCCCGTGGACCTGTGGTGAAGGAGCGGGGCTCCTCATGGCAGTTTCCCACCACTGGAGATTTGTAGGAATGGGGCGGGGCTGAGAGGCCATCACCGATCTAAGCACACGAGTGAGGAGGGGGTTGTGGTGCCATATACAGATGGGCTTGGAGTCAGTGATGTGATGTCTCCGCCCTCTTCTGGGTGAGGGTGGTGGGCCAGCCTGACCATCCCCCAGTGTCTCAGGGGGCACGACTCCCATCATTCTTTGCTCCAGTCCCAATGCTTTCCTGTCTTTTTTTTCCTCCTGGATTCAGCTGCTGTATTCCCACACTCCTGCCCTTCCAAGGGCTGCGAGCGGGAACTCTGTGGGGAGAGCAGTCTTCCTTCCCCATGGGCGGGGGAGGGCTCTCCTTCCACCCAGTGTCAGGGGGATCTGCAGTGAAATCACCGCTCAGCCCCCAGCGGGGCTGTTCCCTAGAACCTGGGACGGGCAGGAAATCAGGGAGGGCCCCAGTCAGGACAGGGCTACTGGGGAATGTGAGAAATGGTCCCAGTGTCCCCCAGGGTTGAGCTTTGCCTCTAACACTCTGATTCTCTCTCCCCCCAGTGAATGTGACTCTGGATCCAGACACGGCTCATCCCCAACTCATCCTGTCTGAGGATGGGAAAAGTGTGAGATGGGAAGACACACGGCAGGATCTGCCCGACAACCCTGAGAGATTTGACTCTTGGGCTTGTGTGCTGGGCTGTGAGGGATTCACCTCGGGGAGACATTGCTGGGAGGTGGAGGTGGGGGGTGGGGGAGTCTGTGTTGTGGGGGTGGCCAGAGAGTCTGTGGGGAGGAAGGGAGAGATCAGCTTTAGCCCTGAGGAGGGGATCTGGTCTGTAGGTCAGGCTGGAGGTCAGTACTGGGCTCTCACCTCGCCTAAGAAAGTCCTCTTGCCTCTGAGCTGCATCCCCCAGAGGATCTGGGTTTCTCTGGATTACGAAGAGGGGCTGGTGACATTTTTTGATGCTGATAGTGAGTCCCTCATCTTCCCCTACCAGAGGGCCTCTTTCACTGAGGAGAGAGTCCTCCCTTTTTGTGTGTGGGGAAAGTGTCCAGCTCACACTGCCTCCTTCAGAGATGAGGGTTTAAATCCACAACCCCACCAGTCATTCCCCATAAAGGTCATGTCTGCGTTGCACCCCCACGATTTCTCCACAGTCCAGAAAGAAAGAGCGACACCAAATTAAACCTAGCCACTGCTTCAGCAGAGTGCGCAACCCCTGTCTCAGGCAGCTCTCAGCCCAGTGCCTTCCAACAAGGGAAACCGAGGCCAAACATGCGTCGTCCCCAGAGGGGGATCCACCGCCAGCCAGCTTGTGCCACCTGCCCTGCAGCTGGGACAGAGCCCCATTGGGCCCAGCTGCCTCTCAGCCCAGAGAAAGGGATTCTCTGGATTCCCTGTTCAATTTGTGGTGATAGAAATAGCTTCCAACTGCCCTGCTTCTCACTGTCCCTGTGCCCCCATGTAACGATCTCGAGTCCCCAGCTGCTCTGTTCCCCTTCACCCGCTAGAAACTGGCTCCCAGTGAGAGAGCCCAGAATGAGCCACTTTCTCTCCCTGGAGAGAAGCTGGGTGCTGCGGAGGGAGATAGGCCCATGTGGGCCCTGGCGGCTGGGGATGGCAAGCCAGGGAGGAGCTGGAATTCTGTAACTCACCTTCCAGCTAAAGAACTAGCCTCTCTGCTGCCACCCTAGAGTCACTCCTTGGGTTATGAGGGTGGTAACTAGCACTGGGCAGTTGTGTGACTAGATGGGGCAGAAACCCTCTACTCAGGAGAGTTTGGAGTGTCAGTCACTGTGTGAACAGGGTTGGGGTTTCTGTACTGTACAGCTCTGTTTATTTTATGGGCAAGGGCCTAGGTCGCGGCTGTGTAGTGGCTGCTTATTGTGCTAAGCATGCTCATTCCGGAGTCCTCCCTCTGTTTGTTTGTTTGTTTGTTTGTTTGTTTGTATCTCCCTGCTTTCCTCTCCTCACATACAAAGATTGTGAGCTCTTCGGGGCACAGGCTGTCTTGAAATACAGCACCATGGGCCGCAGAGCCCCGACTTGTACAGGCACATGCTAACACGATCCAAATAACATATCATAACACTAATGAATGACTTGCCATTTGAAGCATTTGTTTCTTTTCAGCACCTTTTGTGTGTTACAGGATTTCCTGCCAATTAGAAATTAAGAATCCTCAACTCCAAGGAGGGTTTGGTGGGCATTTGACAGGGTTATTTTAGCAAATGTTATTTTTATTTTTATTTTTTATGATTCACATAATTCGGGACCAAAGTGTTTTTAGAACAGGATTTCTAGGGGATGCTACAGGGCTCTCTTGGCTGGGCCGTGTGGCATTAAATACAGAAATAAACATGGGAGCGAACAAAAAAAGAGTTGCCGCCTTCTCTTTCTTTACTGAAACATTCCTTGTCCCCAAGATGGGTTGCAGCTGCAGCCAGACGAGCCACGCCCCCCCCTTGTCAGTTTAAGACATATCCTGCCCCGTTGTGCTTTGTTTAGCCTGCTAGAGCCATATCTCGAAGCCTTGGTGGAGCATAGTCAAGGCCCCGTGTACAGGCATCGGGACAGACATCACAGTTAGTCGTGTGTTAGTATATTTGTACCTGCCTACTGTAATTTCCACTCCATGCATCTGATGAAGTGGGTTATAGCCCACTGAAGCTTATGCCCAAATAAATCTGGTAGTCTTTAAGGCTGTCATAAACATACAGCTAAGGGTAGCATAAAATCCCTCCTTTAGCTGTAAAGGGTTAAGAAGCTCAGATAACCTGGTTGGCACCTGACCAAAAGGACCAATAAGGGGAGAAGATACTTTCAAATCTGTGGGGGAAGGTTTTTGCTTTGGGTGTGTGTGGTGTGTGTGTGTGTGCGTGTGTGCGCGCGCGCGCTTCTTGGGAGACAAAGAGAAAGACTAAGCAAGTATTCCGCTCCTACTGAATGATGCATCTAAAATTACAGAAATAGTAAGTAACGGCAAGGAAATGCATTAGAGTATCTTTTGTTTTAGCTTGTGAATTTTCCCTGTGCTAAGAGGGAAGTTTATCCCTGTTTTTTTGTATCTTTAAAGTTTTGCATAGAGGGGGATCCTCTATGTTTTGAATCTTATTACCCTGTAAAGTTACCTTCCATCCTGATTTTACAGAGGTGCTTCTCTTTTACTTTTTCTTTCTGTATTATAAAGTCTGTTGTTTTTTTTAGAATCTGATTGGTTTTTAGTGTCCTAAAAACCCAAGGGTCTGATCTGTGCTCACCTTGTTTACCTATCTGGTTGGTAGATTATTCTCAAGCCTCCCCAGGAAAGGAGGTGAAGGGGTTTGGGGAGGATATTTTGGGGAAACAGGAACTCCAAGTGGTCCTTTTCTTGAATCTTTGTCTAACTCACTTAGTGGTGGCAGCATACCGTTCCAAGGACAAGGAAGAATTTGTGCCTTCGGGAAGTTTTTAACCTAAGCTGCTAGAGATAAGCTTAGGGGGTCTTTTATGTGGCTCCCCACATCTGTACCCCAGAGTTCAGAGTGGGGAGGGAACCCTGACAAAGGTGCCACAGGACTCCTCATTTTTATTGATACAGACTAACATGGCTGCCCCTCTGAAAATGGTTATTAAGAGGGATCCAAACTAGGACCCTCAGCCGCAAAATGACTTGCTCCTACCTCTGGTGCTAAAGGAGTTAGGCCCAGATCCTCAAAGGTGCCGATCTCCCTTTGGTTTCAGTAGCAGTCAGGTGCTTGAATACCATGTGGGCCTTGCTCCTTTATGGGTGTGTTTGTGTCTCCCCTACCCTAAATCTGAGCAGATGTGGGGGAGAGGAAGATGTGTCCAGATTCTCCCCTCAAATTGCGTCAGGGATAGAGAGGAGTCTATCTCACAAGATACCTTCATCCCGTACAGCTCTCCCATTTTCACAGTGACTAGCTCTGATCTGAGGCTGCCCATCCACCCCCTGCCTTTGGAAAGAGTTGTGATTTGAGGTTCTGGATGCGGACCGTCATTGCCAGTATTACTGCAGGCATCGAGGAGACAACAGGGTCCAGTGAACAAGACAGAACGAGGCAGCAGGATCCTGAGTTGTGTTCCTGACGCGGGGGAGGGGGGGAGGCGTGTTTTACTAGTTAGAGCAAAAGGCCTAGGAGTCAGAACCCAAATTCCTATTCCCAGATGTGGGAGGAAGAATTAACTAGGGGTTAGAGCAGCTGTGAGAGAATTAGGCCTCTTTGGTTCTGTTCCTGGCTTACGAAGGGGAATATGGTTCTGTGGGGTTCTCACAACACATTTTTTGGTGGGCTCTTGCTGGTGGCCACTCTGACCATTTTTCCTAAAATAATGAATTTTAGGAAAAACAAATAAATATGCACATATCCATTTCCAAATCACTGTCATTTATTTATGTAGGATATATTTTGCAGATTCAATAATAAAAATAATGTACAGTTGTCTCTATTCTTTACTGGACCTACACAGAATAGAAACACAGATCAGGTGTTTTGCATGTTCTTGTTTTTTGTTGTTTCTTTTGCTTTTTTTGGTTACCTTTTTTCCCCCCCAGACTTGCCAGCTAGTACTTCTATGGCTGTGAAGAGTGATAGTTGTATGTTAATATTTTCACAGCCTCCTAGCTAGCTACTAAGTCTGCTGTGAAAAGTGATATTAACAAACATACAAATTCTTCTTTTCACAGCAAGGGGTGCTTGTGGAAGTGGAGAGTCCCTGCAACTCTCTGATTTGGCTGGTATTAAAGGCAGACCGAAAAACCTGGTGCCTCGTGGTTGGCTACCGAGAGTTAAACCGCATAACACCCAGGCTTGCTCCAGTAGTGGCCATAGGTGCTGACTTTCCCATCTTTTCCTGATGTGGTGTTGCCTCCAGCTGCAATGCAGGACCTGGTCTCAGCCACCCCATACCTGGAAGCATGTGGCTTCCCCCTGCTGCAGAGGAATCAAGGAGACTCTCTCCCTTTCCCTCAGCAGTTCCGTAGACCTTACCCTTTCCCTCAGGGGTCCCAGCATAAAACTCCCTCGTGCTGCAGGCAAATACTTTAACCTGACCTACACGGAAAAAATCATTACTAAGAAGCAGGTCAACTAGGAGGTGTTCCATTACACCCACAGTCAAAACACTTTCCAAACCACATGGATCTTAGCTAGTGGTAGGAGAATTCTGGTTTTGCCCAACTCCACAATTTCTGCCATTTGGCCAGGTAATATACTAGCCTTTGGGACTGCCCTCTGCTTATCCAGAGATCTGGGCCCCTGTATCCTTCTGCCCCATGTTCTCCTTGCCATTAATTCTGGCAGCCTTAACATGTTCCATATCTGGTTTTGCAGAGGTTAATCTCACAAAACCAATCTGATATGTTCCAATTGCCTGGGGGGGTTCTGTGTTGAGGCAGCAGAACTAACATGAGTTATTGGTTGCCTTGTTCCTCCTAGCACAGGGCATTTATTCCTCAGAAGGTCAGTGGAATTACACTGATAGCATCTTTTGGGGCTCTTCTGTTTTTACAGGAGGTTTGGGATGAGGGTTAGAGGAATGGTTTTGGGAAGGTGAGTGCCCAGCCTCCCAGCCACCCTCCTTTTTGCTAGGGATAAAATGGGATCCTCCCTTCCCACCAGCTTTAAACACCCCTTTCAGTGGTTTGTTTTCAGTAGATGCCTGGGTCTGTTCAAAGGCATCAGGTAGAGACGCCGTCTCATCCACAGACTTCACGTCTTTGTCCCAAAGACACTGCTTCACATCTGCCTTACATATGCCTAGGAAACGCTCTTGAGCAACCAGATCAAAGCTTCTAACACCTTTGCCCCTCACCCATTTTCCCATCAAATCGTTCATTCTGTTCACATATTCCCCATTACTCATACCAATATCCCTCGTAAGATTCTTAAATTTAACTCGCTACATTTCAGGGGTAATTTGAAACCTTTGTAAAACGGTGTTTTTGAATTTACAATAGTCTAAAGCATCTTCAATGGGCATTTCATTCAATACACTTAGAGCTTTACCAGTTAATTTTGCAATCAGGGTAGGAACTCTCTTGGCATCAGGGATCTCATGCATTGCACACAGCCTTTCAAAGGTAGTCAGATATTCAGCAATATTGTCTGCCTTATTGTATGCAGGACATAAATGGTCCCAATTGTGGATTTTTGTAGTGATGGGAATTGCTGGGGTCACTGGGTTCTGGTTCTTCTTCTCTAGCAGGTCCAGTTGGTGTTTTTGTTCTCTCTCTTTCCTCCCGCACTCTTTCCTTTTCCTTTATCTGCAGTTCTTTCAGTTGCAATAATCTCTGGTGCTCTCTCTCCTTTTCTGTAACCTGCAGCCTAAAAAGCTCCAACTTCGCAATCGCTTCACTGCTTTCACTCTTTTTCCTGCTTTTCTGTTCCTACTTCCCTTTCCCAAAATAAGCAAACAGAAAATAACAAACCGGTAGCCTTCTCCTGACTGTCCTTAGCCACCACGCTGAAAGCCTCACTTAAAATCTTTACACCAGTGTATGAAGTGCAAATCTTGCTCAGTACGACAAGCTGTGTATTTCAGCCAGGGCCGCCCAGGGGGGTGGTAAGTGGGGTAATTTGCCCTGGGCCCTGCAGGGGCCCCCATGAGAGTTTTCTGGGGCCCCTGGAGCGGGGTCCTTCGCTAGGGCCAGGGCCGGGGCCGGAGCAGCGGGGCTGGGCCGGCGCAGTCGGCTGGAACCGGGGCTGGCACCCCGGGGTCCAAGCTGAGCCGGAGCCATAGCCGCTGGGGCCGGGGGTGCTTGGCCGGGGCCGGAGGGAGCTGCTAGGCCGGGGCCGGACTGGGCCGTGCCTCCCCAGATCCCTCCTCGTGCCCCCCCCAGCTTACCTGCTGCCACCTGCCCCTGCTTGTTTTCAGACTTCCCGTGAATCAGATGTTCGCAGGAAGGGTAGGGGGAGGAGCAGGGGACGGAGCATTCAGGGGAGGGGAGGAGGGGGAAGTGAGCTGGGGGCGGGGTGGACAGCTGCGGGGCCCTCTTAGGCGCGGGGAACGATTCAGCAGAATCGGGTGAATCGGCCTAAAGCCGGCCCTGGTGCTAGTGACAAGAAGCAAACCCCTCCAGGCACTGTTATCACTCAGCACAACCACATGTGAAGCCCCACACCCAGATAGATTGCCTGAATGGTCCCAGAGCACAGTGGCCACATGCTTGGCCTTTCTCCTGCCCTCACCTATGCTGCAAGCAACAAGGACACTCAAGACTGAAGACGCCAGCAGCGGTGACTGGACCAGGTTTAAGCGACAAACCTGTATATTAAAGACTGCAATATCCAGTGAGGTGAGAAAAAAAGACTTAATCTAGTTGTTGCCCAGTGTAATAGGGTTGAGAATTTAGACTGCGTGGTTATATTGTATTTCTTTTGGTAACCAACTCTGACTTCTTGCCTATCACTTATAATCACTTAAAATCTATCTTTTGTAGTCAATAAATTTAACTGTTTATCTTTACCAGTGAGTTTGCCTGAAGCGTTTGGTAAGGCTCTTTGCTCAGGTTTGACAAAGGCTGGTGTATATCCACTTTCCATTGATGAAGTGGTGAACCAATTAATAAATGTGCACTCAGGGCCGGCTCTGGCTTTTTTGCCACCCCAGGCAAAAAAAGCCTCCCGCCGCCTCCCCCCCCCCGCAGCGCGGCAGGAGAGGGCGCTGAGCCCGGCCGGGGCCCCGCTCTCCCCGGTTGGCCGGAGCGCCGGGGGAGGGCGGCCCCGCTCTCCCCGGCTGGCCAGAGTGCCAGGGGGAGGGCGGCAAGCCCGGCCGCGGCCCCGCTCTCCCCGACCGACTGGAGCGCCACGGAGAGGGCTGCGAGCCCGGCTGGGGCCCCGCTCTCCCCTGCCGGCCGGAGCGCCAGGGGAGGGCGGCGAGCCCTGCCGGTGCCTCGCTCTCCCCGACCGGCTGGAGTGCCCGGCCAGAGCCCCGCTCTCCCCGGCAGCCGGAGCACCGCGGAGAGGGCGGCGAGCCCGGCCGGGGCCCTGCTCTCCCCGGCTGGCCGGAGCGCCGGGGGAGGGCGGCTCCGTTCTCCCCGGCCGGCCGGAGTGCCGGGGGGAGGGCAGCGAGCCCGGCTGCGGCCCCGCTCTCCCCGGCTGGCCGGAGCGCTGGGGGAGGGCGGCCCCACTCTCCCCGGCCGCGGCCCCGCTCTCCCCGGCCGGCCGGAGCGCCGGGGGAGGGCGGCGAGTCCGGCCGCGGCCCCGCTCTCCCCGGCTGGCCGGAGAGCTGGGGGAGGGCGGTGAGCCCGGCCGGGGCCCCGCTCTCCCCCGCGGCGGCCGGGGCGCCGGGGGGAGGGCGGAGCGCCCAGCCACAGCCCCGCTCTCCCCGGCAGGCCGGAGCGCCGCCCCCCCTCCAGGTGCCGCCCCAAGCACGTGCTTGGTAGGCTGGTGCCTGGAGCCGGCCCTGTGTGCACTGCTCATCTTGAGCAGTGCAAGACGGTATATTCCTGAGGTACAGTGCTGTGAGTTGGGGGGATTTGGCTCTGGTGCCTTTCTCTGTTTGAATCATGAGTAGCTCTGGGAGCATTCATGCAATCTATCTGGGTGTTGGGCTCCATATGCTGTTGTGCTAAGTGTTCACAGCACCTGGAGGGGCCTGCTGCTGTCACTAGCAAGGCATTGGGAGAGACAGCCCAGGCTGAAGAGAGTTAAGGGGGTACAGTGGTCCCATGGTCCCAGGATGCACCCCGGGGATCCCATCCCACTTAGGGGCAGGGATGAATTTGGTCCATTGCCCTTAAACAAAAATGGCTACAGCTTCCCATGGGAGGCTGGCCCATGTGTCTCGGCCTCATTCAGAATGTCTGAGATATGATCCCTTGCCCCTGGTTTGTGTGTGTGTGTTTTTTCCCTTCCACCCGCTGTCTTTACCTTAATCCCACAGGCTTTGCACTGCTCTACAGCCAAAATGCTTCTGAAATAAATGTAGTCAAACTTTACTAATTCTGGGACACTGAGAACAAAAATGATGCTTAAAATTGTTGATTGGCTCTAGTGTTCAAGATATGCTATTGGGTCAGTATATACGACCCTTGACTTGGGAATGGCGGAGGATAAGTGAGTTATAAAGGGAAGGGATCTCAATTTAAACCAGAAATGACTAAAATACATCTTTGACTGGATCTATGAATAAATCTATGACTGGGTTTGGACAGTACTTGCTTTTTAGGCAAAACAATGAATGATGCAATCTGAAGCTGGTATTGCGTCATACATGATATGAATTGCATCATGTTATTCCTAGAAGTCATGGATGATGCAATCATAACGAAGCTTACATCACTCTGCTGAACAAATTGCCCTATATCAGCTCTAGAAATCATACAGTGTCGTGCTCTCTTATTTGTCAGTGTTTGATTTTGCAAAGGGACACATTTCTGTTTAGCCAAAGTGAGCAGAGATGCCTTGTACTTGTGTGAACAGTGCAGATAACTTCTGCTATGTTTGTGGTGAAGTGACTTTTGCATCACAAAAGCGCAGTATAACCACTATGGTTAAGAAAGCCTATCACCTTTATTTTGGCTGCAAAATTGGAGATCAGGACAAGAGGTGGGCCCCACACATATGCTGCAACACTTGTGCAACAAATCTTTGCCAGTGGTTGAACAGGAAAAGGAAATCTATGCCTTTTGCAGTGCCAATGATTTGGAGAGAGCCAACAGATCATACCAGCAATTGTTACTTCTGCATGGTGCCTCCAGTTGGGAAAGGTGTGTCAAAGAAGAAAAAGTGGACTGTGCATTATCCAAACATTTCATCAGCTATACGCCCAGTACCCCACGGAGAAGGACTGCCAGTTCCTGATGCACCAGAAGCATTCTCACTTGAGTCAGACGAGGAAGAGGAAGAGGATGAAACTTCTGGTCCTGAACCATCAATGTCACAGAACCCACATTTTCTCCCATCCTCCTCCTCTGAACCACACCTCATAACACAAGATGAACTGAATGACCTTGTCAGGGATTTGGAACTACCCAAGAGTAAGGCAGAGCTGTTGGGCTCCAGACTACAGCAGTGGAATCTCTTGGCAGGTGATGTTAGGGTTTCCATGTTCCGTGACCATCAAAAGGATCTTGTCCCATTCTTCTTCATGGAAGGTGATCTTGTAGCCTGCAACAACATCGATGGTGTGATGGCAGCCCTCAACATCGTTCACGATCCAGATGAGTGGAGACTGTTCATTGATTCATCGAAGACGAGTCTTAAAGCTGTTTTACTGCATAATGGCAATGTTTTGCCATCAATTCCAGTTGGTCATGCAGTTCATTTGGAGGAAACCTATGACAACATGAAACAACTTTTGAGCTGCATAAACTATGACCAACATCAGTGGCAGCTTTGTGGCGATTTGAAGGTTGTTGCTCTCTTGCTTGGTCTGCAGACTGGATACACAAAGTACTGCTGTTTTCTCTGAGAATGGGATAGTCGTGCAAGAGATTCCCACTACATCAAGAAAGATTGGCCACTCCGACAGTCATTGGAGCCTGGGAGGAAAAGTGTTCAGCATCCACCACTTGTTGAAACAAGGAAGATTTTGTTACCACCCTTACACATCAAGCTGGATCTGATGAAGAACTTTGTCAAGGCCATTGACAAAACACAAGCAGCTTTCAAGTACCTCCGTGGAAAATTTCCAAGGTTAAGTGAAGCTAAGATAAAGGAAGGTGTCTTTGTTGGTCCTCAGATTCATGAACTTCTTCGAGATGATGCATTTGACCATGCACTGCGTGGCAAGGAAAAGACGGCATGGAAAGCCTTCCAGTTAGTGGCAATAAATTTTCTCGGAAACAAGTCAGACAACTACAGGTTGTTGGTGGAAAACCTCCTCAAGGCATACAAAAGCCTTGGTTGCAACATGTCACTAAAGATACATTTTTTGCACTCTCATCTAGATTTTTTTCCACCGAACTGCGGAGCAGTGAGCGACGAGCACGGCGAGCGATTTCACCAGGACATTGCAACAATGGAGAAACGCTATCAGGGCAAATGGAGCCCATCAATGCTTGCAGACTATTGCTGGACAGTGACAAGAGATGCTCCATTTAATGAATACAAGAGACAAGCCAAGAAGCGCCGAGTAGGCACTGAATAGGACCAAACTATGTACATAATAGTTTTTTGCCTTTTGTTTCATAATAAATTTTATTTATATAACCCTTTTGCTGATTTTTAAAGTGTTACATAAACAGGACAGGTGAAATATTATCATGTAAAGCAACCATAAACACATGAAAAGACCTAGGTTTACAATTTATGATTAAAACTCTACTATCTACACAATATACATAGACATAAAATGTAAAAACTTAAATATCTTAGAAACAGTAGCCAATCAGTTGTTTTAATTGTCATATTTGAATTCAGCACATCAAAATACATAATAAATAGCACATTTTATCTCTGAAGGAGACGACTTCTCAAAAATTGTAGACCAGTGTTATGGCTTAAGAATGAAACCAATGGGACTGCTCACTGCATTAACACCTGCAGTGACTGCAATTTGGACTCAAGATGGCCTATTTGATCAGCCTGTGTGTTCAGAATAATTGTATTAGAATTTATCATGGTATTGGGGGGTGCTGATCTTGGGTTGTTTTTCAGGTTTGGACAATATGGCTTTATGTGACCAGAGACCCCACAGAGATGGCATATAACCGGCTTTCCTTTAGGGTAAGAGGTTTTGAACACTGGGCTCCCTTGGGTTTTTTTTAATAAAGTTGGGGTTAGGTTTACCCTAAAACTCTTCATCCCTTTTAACGGTGGTGCAGAGTGATGGTTTTTCCCTCTGGATTTATGCCTTTCATGATTCCGATTTTATACATGTTCATCTGCAATTTCTGCAGCTTGTAAAACTGAAACAGGTTTTTTATCGCATATCGTAGCCCTGATCTCATCTGGAACTAATCTTAATAACTGGTCAAGTGTAATTAACTGTAACAGTTTGCCAAAGTCACCATAAGAGTTTCCCCCAGTAATCCACTTCTTAACAAAACCCAGTAGTTTATGAGCACACTCCAGATAAGAAACATCATTAGACATCTTACAATTTCTAAATTTTAACCTGTAACCTTCAGGGGTAACCTTAATCGCTTTAACTTCATACTTTACATAATTCAAAGCTTCATCCACCTTCATCTCACTGAATATCTCTCTAGCTTTTCCAGTCAATCTGGTTAGTAGGAGAGGCATCCACTGCACATCTAGAATCTGGTGAACATTACACAGTCATTCAAAGGTAGACAGAAATTCTTCCACATCTTCAGTATCTTTATAAATGGGACATATTCTCTCCCAGTTTTTGCTATCGAGATGAGATGGATTTCCAGGCTGTGATAGGTTCTTTTGCTCCTCTATCACTTGGAGTTGGGCTGTAGCAGCTTCTTTCTGTCTCAGGTGAGCTTCTTTTTCAGCCTCTAGCTGTTCCAGTTGCCTGTGATAAGCCTTTTCCTCAGCATCCAGCTGCTCCATATGTCTCTTATGCTCTTCCTTCTTCATTTCAGTAATGGCTTTCTTTTTCAATCGAAGATCTGCCATTCTTTCTTCACGATCAAGATGCTGCTTGTCTGCCAGTGTTTGCATTCTGATTGCTTCTGCTGAAGCTGCATCTGGGGCAGGGGAAGGCAGAGACCCTGCTTTCTGGTCACTGTCCATAACCAAATGTATCAGTTCTTAATCTGAGGTTTGCTTCTTAATGGATAACCCCTTTGTGAGCACAAATCTTCAAGGGCTTTTCTTCAAGACCCGCATATGTTCATGGCTCACTCATCGTAACTAATATTTAACCCTTAAAACTCTCAATATCAAAATTTAAACTTTGAATAGTGTGGGGTTCTGATCCAAAACCCAATTGACTTGTGGTAATGTGTATCTTGTAGCCAACTATGTCAAATGTGACCACGTGCCTGGGATGGGCCATACTGAGAATGCCATATTCAGGGCAGACAATCTTCAAAGCTGGTGGTGAATTCACCAAGCCAGTAACACAAGAGCTTCTGCAGTACCACACTGGTTAACCAGAAGCCAAACAGTCCCCTTTAGGCATGCCAGCCATTGGCTCCCATCTAGACAAACAGGTCTAATATGGTGAGGGGTTACTGAAAACCTAATTCACCATAATCCCATAGGATCAGCCACTTACCCCCAGGTCAATAGATAGCTCAGTTCTGACCCAAATATCACGCTGTCAGCCAATCCTTAGTAAACTAACTGTGGTGAATTTCTACTCCTGGCAGAATTCTGGGCACTGTGCACAATTCCTGCCTCCCCCTGCCCGGAAATACATTCTACCCAAGAAGTGCTGCAGTTCCACCTTTTGCCCAGCAGAGGTATCTGTGGTGCCAGAAGAGCCAGCAGCTAGCTGCATTCATGCTGCTGGCTGTTCTGGCACCACAGCTGCCTCTGGTGGGTGAAAAGAGGAACTGCAGCACTTGTCAGGCAAAATGTATTTTCTGCAGAAGAAAATAATTCTGCATATGCACAGTAGTGAAGAATTCCCCCAGGAGTAATATTGCAATGCTGAATATCACTGCATTTAAAATTTAGCTGCCTAGAAAATCACTAAAATGACACTGTGAGCTACAAAGCCTGAATTATGGGGAGATGTGTCTTAGAACGGGTTCCACAAAAGCCAGCATACTAGATAGGAAGCTGCCTACCCTAACCAATGGGAGATGCCGACCAGAGGGGTATTGTCTAGGGACCTAACTCACCTTTGTGGATTGCAGGGCTATTCCTGTGACTCTCCAGTGCCCATTGTCTCTTGATAAATTTTGTTCCTGATGTAAAATCCCCAAAATACAGAACAAACAAAAGCAACTTTTCTCTTCTTAGGATCAAATTTGGAGCTGTTTGGGGAGTTTGAAGAAAGAGGGAGATGAGAATCTGGTGTTTAACTAGAATGGGGAGAAGGAAAATCCAGGAACTGCTGGTAGGTGCCATTGTTACTCACCAATAAATATGCACAGGGATGTTATCAATGCTCGGATCTCTGTGCATACCAGGAGAGTAACAGTGAGTAACATGCTCCCCGCTGTGAGAGGCTATTCATTGTTTCCTCTGTGCAAAGCAATTTCTGTTTTGGCTTAATGGAAACTAAACAGGAGAAAGGAGAATGGAGGAAATTATATTTACATACTGAATAATCCAAATCGTTTTCTTAAAAACATGAACAATTTGTACAATCCCTATTACACATCTTTATTCCACCGTAGCTAAAGTGCTTCATAATTAGAGCCAGTGGACATTTTTCACACAAAAGTGTCTCTCCCCTGAATGTGTGGCATCAGCAAAATCAGGGTTTCCCTGGAAATGTTGTTTTTTATGACATTCCTCTAGATTCTGATCAGGAGAATCAAAGTGTAATTGCAAACAGTAGAATAATTTCCATTTCAGTCTAAAATATCCACATTTTCTGTTTCCACATTTGTGCAGGAAAACATTTCAGAATATTTAGTTCCAGGAACATTTTCAGTATCTTGACATTTCAGTCTGATTCAGAAAGGGGCGTAATTGCGAAAGGTCCAAATTTCACACCCCAGGAAAATTCTGTTTTCTAACAAGCTCTGCCATCACGTGCAGTTATCAGTCACGGTGACAACTTCCCCTTGAGTCTCTCCGAGATCGTCCCAGCAGGAGAGCGTGTGCTGCTCCCTGCCCTCCCACAGGTGACCTACCCCAGTGACAGTTCTAGGCACTGACAGCTGGTGACTCTGCGCATGCTCTTACTCTGCTGCTCCCCCTGGTGGTGGGGGTTGGACGTGCTCCAGAAGTAGCGTCTATAGTTGAATCCGCTACTGAGCCTACATCACATCCCCAGGAAAGGTCCAGTGTTAAGTCACAGGGTTGCAATGAAATGCTGCCTCCTGCAGAAAAGAGACTATAATTAAATAGCTATTGGAGCAGGGTCCTGCACCTGCGTCTTCTACCTCCCAGTGCCCAGGCTATAAAGCAGGGGTGGGGAAACTACAGCCCACGGGCCTGTCCTGTCTGGCCTCTGAGCTCCTGGCCGGGGAGGCTACCACTGTCCCGTCCCTCCCCTTCCTCCCTCTCCTGGAGCCACGCCACCGCGCGGGCAGTGCTCTGGCCCGCCGCTACTGCTGGGCAGCGCTGCAGTGGCATGGTTGGCTCCAATGTGGCCTGAGCTCCTGCCACTCTGAGCGGCATGATAAGGGGGTGGGACTGTGAACTCCTGTGGGGCAGCATGTCTGGCTCCGGCAGGCCACACGGCCACCAGACACGCTGCTCTGTGCATCACGGTAAGGGAGCAGGGAGCGGGGGTTGAATAAGGGGCAGGAAGTCCCAGGGGGTAGTCAGGGAGCAGGGGGTGGTTGGATGGGGTGTGGGAGTCCCGGGGGTCTGCCAGGGAGCAGGGGTGTGGATAGGGATCGGGGCACTCAGTGGGTAGGGGGAGGAGTCCTGGGGGGCAGTTAGGGTGGGGGTCTCGGGGGGACAGTCATGGGGACAAGGAGGAGGGGGGGTTGGATGGATTGGGGGTTCTGAAGGGGGCAGTCAGAGGGTGGGAAGTGGGAGGGGGCCGATAGGGAGCGGGGGTCAGGCTGTTTGGGGAGGCACAGCCTTCCCTACCCAGACCTCCATACAATTTTGCAACCCTGATGTGGCCCTCAGGCCAAAAAGTTTGCCCACACCTGCTATAGAGTCATTGTCACTTTCTTGCTCTGACCCAGCAACTATTTAATTATTTAGCCAACATGGAGCAGCTTGATCAGAAGAGATTGAGGGAGCCCCACGTCAGAATATCCCAGACCCCTGTGGTTAGGGCAGTCACCTGAGCATTGGGAGAGCTCTGTTCAAACCCTTCCTCTCCATCAGGCAGAGCGGGGAGTGAAACCTAAGCCCTGGTCTACACTACGAGGTTAGGTCGAATTTAGCCACATTAGGTTGATTTTATAAGCAACCAACCCCGTTCCGTTGACCTAAAGGGCTCTTAAAATCGACTGCTGTACTCCTTCCCAGCAAGGGGAGTAGCGCTAAAATTGACCTTGCTGGGTTGAATTTGGGGTAGTGCAGATGCAATTCGACAGTATTGACCTCCGGGAGCTATCCCAGAGTGGTCCAATGTGACCGCTTTGGACAGCACTTTCAACTCAGATGCACTTGCCAGGTACACAGGAAAAGCCCTGGGAAATTTTGAATTTCATTTCCTGTTTGTCCAGCGTGGCGAGCTCAGCAGCACAAGTGACCATTCAGTCCCAGAATTGCAAAAGAGCTCCAGCATGGGTATTAGGAAGATACTGGATCTGATCACTGTATGGGGAAAAGAATCTGTGCAGGCCAAACTCCGATCAAAAAGAAGAAATGCTAAAATATATGCCAGAATCGCACAGGGCATGGTGGAGAGAGGCTACAACAGGGACACACAGCAGTGCCGCATTAAAGTTAAAGAGCTCAGGCAAGCCTACCAAAAGACAAAGGAGGCAAACGGTTGCTCCGGGTCAGCGCCCCAGACATGCCACTTCTATGATCAGCTACATGGCATTCTAGGGGGGGACCCTACCACCACCCCACCACTGTCCATGGACACCTGCAAGGGGGGAGTCTCACACAACAGGGAGGATAATTTTGTGGAGGAGGAGGAGGAGAATGCACAGTAGGCAAGCAGAGAATCTGTTCTCCCCGGCAGCCAGGACCTTTTCATCACCCTGGAGCCAATACCCTCTCAAGGTGGGTTCCCTGACCCTGAAGCCGGAGAAGGCACCTCTGGTGATGTACCTTTGTAAATACACTACAGGGTTTAAAAGCAATTGTGTTTAATGTTTGATCTGCCCTGAAGACTTGGAATGCATTCACAGTCAGTACAGCTACTGGAAAAGTCTGTTAACATGTCTGGGGATGGAGCGGGAATCCTCCAGGGACATGTCCATGAAGCTCTCCTGGGGGTACTCTGAAAGCCTTTGCAGAAGGTTTCTGGGGAGGGCTGCCTTATTCCATCCTCCATGGTAGGACACTTTACCATGCCAAGCCAGTAGCAAGCAGGGGTGGCAGGTTTGTAGAAATTTTGGTGGTGCCCAGAACCCACCCCCGGCCAAACTCTGCCCCCACAAACTCCAGCCCGCACCTGCCCAAGGCTCTGGGAGGGAGTTTGGGTGGGGGAGGAGGTCTGGGGTACAGGTCCTGGGCTGGGGCAGGGGATTGGGGGGCAGGGTGCAGGCTCTGGGAGGGGGTTTGGGGGAGGGAGGAGGTGCAGGGGTGAGGGCTGTGAGGCTGGGGATGAGGGGTTTGGGATGTGGGAGGGGCTCAGGGTGACGGTAGGGGTGTGGGGGGTGAGGTCTCTGTCTGGGGCTGGGGATGAGGGGTTTGGGGTGTTGGAGAGGCTCAGGACTAGGGCAGAGGGTTGGGGTGCGGGGGAGTGAGGGCTCTGGCTGGGGGTGTGGACTCTGGGGTAGGGTAGGGCAGGGCAGGGGATGAGTTTGGGGTGCAGGCAGGCTTTCCCAGGACTGGAGCCAGAGAGGAGGACTCCCCTCAGCCCTTTCCCTGCCAGCAGCAGTGAGCTCTGGGGGAGGGGTCCCCCTCTTCGCCCCCCCCCGGCAGTACACTCACCCCACCACTGTCACTGCACGTGCTCCTAGGGCCTCTCTCAGGTCCAGGAATCTCCCTCGCCTCCCCCTTGGTGGGTGCCGGGGGGGGGGCTGCCATCACATGTGCGCCTCCTCCCCTGCTGCTGCCCCTCATTGTAGCCTCACTGGGGGTGGGGGATGAGCTGCCCCTTGCCCAGCGTGGGGCAGGAGTGGTGACTGTGGGCAGGGGGGCGGCTGTACTGGTGAAGGGTCCCGCTGGAAAATGAAAGGGTCTGAGGGGGAAGGGCAGGGGCAGGATCAGTCTGCCCTACCACTAGTGGATAGGGGGCACTAGGACCCTACAGCAGCAGTTGATGCAGGGAGGCAGCATATAGCTGCAGGGGAGAGGCAGAGACGCTCTGCTCCGGGGCCCAGGGAGGTGTGCGGGGGCAGCAAGGGGAGGCTGGGGGACACTCAGGGGAGGTGCAGGGGGGCGGCTGGTGTGGCCAGGGGGGAGACCCGCCCCTAAACATTGGTGGAGCTGGGCCCCCGGGCCCTGAATATTGCTGAAGCCCAGGCACCACGAGCCCATATAACTCACCGCCCCGGTAACAAGTATTCTGGAATCATTGCAGCACAAAGCATGGCAGCAAATGGTCCTGGGTTTTGGTCACATTCAAGCAACATTCGGTCTTTATCTCTCTGTGTTAGCCTCAGGAGAGTGATATCATTCATGGTCACCTGGTTGAAATAGGAGAATTTGTTTAAGGGTACAGTCAAAGGACCCCGTTCATGCTGGGCTGTTTGCGTTTGGCTAAAAGGGATCATCCCTGATAATAGCCACATGGTGGGGGGAAGGGGGAAGGGATCATCCCAGAGAATAGCCACACAGTGGAGTCGGGGGAGGGTTGTGTTGCACATCTGCCCGAAAACCACAGCCCCTCCTTTTAAATGGTCAATCCAACCGGCATTGCTTGCTATGGGAAAGAGGGCGCTGCAGTTTGAAACTATTCCCACATGTTATGAAGGTGGAAGAAGCCAACCCCGCATACCCTTGGGCTTATCATGGCTGCCTGGAAACCGAATTCTGTTGCCCAGCCGTGTGTGATGTATCACCATACCGGCAGGCGCTCCATATAAAAGGAAAAATGTGACCTTGTACTTAAAGCACACGTGCTGTCTGCTGTGAATTGCTTGATTCACTGTGAAAGAGTATCCCTTTTGTTCTCAGAAATGTATCTTCTTAAATTCTACTCTCCCTTTTTATCCCCCGCAGCTGCAAATGTTTCTACACTCCCCCTATCATCTCCATCCCAGAGGTTATCGCAGAGGTAATCCAGGAAATTTTTGGAAAGTGTAGGGGACAATTTCCTGGTGCAAGTGCTGGAGGAACCAACTAGGGGCAGAGCTTTTCTTGACTTGCTACTCACAAACAGGGAAGAATTAGTAGGGGAAGCAAAAGTGGATGGGAACCTGGGAGGCAGTGACCATGAGATGGTCGAATTCAGGATCCTGACACAAGGAAGAAAGGAGAGCAGCAGAATACGGACCCTGGACTTCAGAAAAGCAGACTTTGACTCCCTCAGGGAACAGATGGGCAGGATCCCCTGGGAGAATAACATGAAGGGCAAAGGGGTCCAGGAGAGCTGGCTGTATTTTAAAGAATCCTTATTGCGGTTGCAGGAACAAACCATCCCAATGTGTAGAAAGAATAGTAAATATGGCAGGCGACCAGCTTGGCTAAACAGTGAAATCCTTGCTGATCTTAAACGCAAAAAAGAAGCTTACAAGAAGTGGAAGATTGGACAAATGACCAGGGAGGAGTATAAAAATATTGCTCAGGCATGCAGGAGTGAAATCAGGAAGGCCAAATCACACTTGGAGTTGCAGTTAGCAAGAGATGTTAAGAGTAACAAGAAGGGTTTCTACAGGTATGTTAGCAAGAAGAAGAAAATCAAGGAAAGTGTGGGCCCCTTACTGAATGAGGGAGGCAACCTAGTGACCGAGGATGTGGAAAAAACTAATGTACTCAATGATTTTTTTGCCTCTGTCTTCACGCACAAGGTCAGCTCCCAGATTGCTGCACTGGGCAGTACAGCATGAGGAGAAGGTGACCAGCCCTCTGTGGAGAAAGAAGTGGTTCAGGACTATTTAGAAAAACTGGACGTGCACAAGTCCATGGGGCCGGATGCGCTGCATCCGAGGGTGCTAAAGGAATTGGCGGGTGAGATTGCAGAGCCATTAGCCATTATTTTTGAAAACTCATGGCGATTGGGGGAGGTCCCAGATGACTGGAAAAAGGCTAATGTAGTGCCCATCTTTAAAAAAGGGAAGAAGGAGGATCCGGGGAACTACAGGCCAGTCAGCCTAACCTCAGTCCATGGAAAAATCATGGAGCAGGTCCTCAAGGAATCAATTATGAAACATTTAGAGGAGAGGAAAGTGATCAGGAACAGTCAGCATGGATTCAC